>NC_060272.1:131097344-131191768 GCF_021613505.1 Equus quagga
TTAATTATATGCTCTTTTGCCATCACAACTTATCTTTTGAATTTTTCATAATTTATTTAATCATTTTTCCACAATTGAACATTTAGATTATAGGAAGGTATTATAAAATAAATGGTTATAATTAAATAAAATATAGGAAGTTTATGAGGAAGCTTATATATATCGCTTGCTTTTGCGCAGATGTTCCAGGAAGAAAAGTTGACCCTAGGTAGCTGTTAAAATGCCTTTGATCCTTGAGGGACAGTGAAGTTTTACTGCATAGCAGACATTTGAAAAATCTTTCCTGTAAGTGACCAAATATGGATTTCTTATATTCTTAAGGTTTGTGGAAAATATAGTAGGAGTTGCATTCAGTGAACCATTTTAATATTTAAAGAAAAGCCTTAGATAATCTACATTTTATCAGCTTTATTGAGGCATAATTTTAAAGAATCTACATCCTTTTATTTAGTAATAAGGGGTACTGTATTACTGTATTTTAATTTTCTCTTACTATTCTTTGTTTAATAGAAATTTTGCTTTGTTGCAGATAATATGCGTACTTTCACATGGGTAGGGAGGGGAGTTTCTGATTTGCATTTCTCTGACTAATGATTTTGTAATGGTGTTGAACATCTTTTGTGCTTCTTGGTTATTTGTATATCTTCTTTGGAGAATTGATTATTCACGTCCTTTTGCCCTTTTTCTAATTGGGTTATTTGTCTTTTTATTGTTGAGTTGTAGAGTTATTTATGTGTTCTAGATACAAGTCCCTTATCAGACATATGATTTGCAAATATTTTCTCCCCTTCTGTGGGTTGTCTTTTGGTTGAGCCTTTTTAAAAAAGCCATTAAGAATCCATTTAAATTTGGTGGAACTTCTTTAAAACATTCCTGATGTTAGCTTGTTCTGGGGATTGTTTGCAAAATTATTTATTAAATCAGAGGCTCAAGCAGCCTCTCCCAAGCCATTTACCTCTCAAAAACAGCTGCTTCTTCAAATAGGTGATACCCCACAATATCACTAAATATTAGGGACATGGAGATGACAATACTCATTTCCTGTACTTGTCTGTGAGCATATTCACCACTCTCATTGCTGGATGCCTAGATATGCTTCTTTCCCAACAGAGATTTAGAAAAACACATTTCTGGTATGTGCCTATGTAGGAAGGTTGAGGCTGCCAAGAATCTTGCTTCTGGCTTTGAAAATCTCACTGTTTGTTGTGGTTTATGTACATTATGATGAGCCTGAAGCCTGTAAGAGCCTGTGGAGTGTCTTCTGCACATATAAAAAGGTTAAATAATTTTCAGTATGGTTTGTTGGTTCTTTGAAAATTGATAATCCATATACTTTATAATTTTAACTCCCCACTAACTAGAATGTTACCTTTGCCTTTCCATGTAAATTTTTTTTTTTAAGATTTTATTTTTTCTTCTTCTCCCTAAAGCCCCCTGGTACATAGTTGTATATATTTTTAGTTGTGGATCCTTCTAGTTGTGGCATGTGGGACGCCACCTCAGCATGGCTTGATGAGCAGTGCAATGTCTGCGCCCAGGATCCGAACCTGCAAAACCATGGGCTGCCGAAGCAGAGTGCGAACTTAACCACTTGGCCACGGGGCTGGCCCCTCCGTGTAAATTTTAAAATAAGCTTGTCAGTTTCTTTAGAAAAATTGTGTGCAGATTTAAATTGTTTTGAGTAATCTTCACAGGAAGGTGCAATACACTCACCTTTTACTTCTAACTTTCACTGGAAAATAGATCATTTTCAGTATGATGCCTTGCATTGTATTGTAATGCAGGCTAATAGACACCATACCATAAATTCATATAGTTAACCTTAATTTTTTTCCTGTTTATGTCTTAGATAAGTTAAAAGTATAAACACCATATCAAAGGAGATAAACTTTTAGATTGAAGAGCTCAAGATTATTTGTGCAAGAAAGGACTTTGTACCTACTTTTATAGGGGCTGAAAGTGCAAAGATAATATTAAGCTAGATGTGTGGTTTTATGGGATTTCCCCCCCTTCATTGTTTGGAATTCTATACGAAGTTGAAACAGTGCAAGGGCTAGCCCTGTGGCAGAGTGGTTAATTTCGACATGCTCTGCTTTGGTAGCCCAGGTTTGTTGGTTCAGATTCCAGGTGTGGGCCTATACCACTTGTCAGCCATGGTGTGGTGGCAACTCACATCTAGATTGGAGGAAGACTGGCACAGATGTTAGCTTGGGGCTAATCTTCCTCAAGCAAAAAGCAGAGGGGGATTGGCAATGGATGTTAGCTCAGGGCTAATCTTCCTCAGCAAAAAAATAAATAAATAAATAAAAATAAAAAAGATAAAATAATACAAAAGGTTGTATGTCGTTCATTCCCTACTTCAGAAATTTCAGTCTTAAGAGTTACAGCATGATGTGAGGATGAAATATTCTGGTTAACAGTTATAGTTAATTGTCAATAAAAGATCTATATTTGCTTAATGAATAAAATGGAATATTTTTCGTAGTCTATTATTGACATATTTGTAGTTTATATCAGGTTGATATATGCTTAGTAATTTTTTCCTCTTGATAGTTTGCATGTAAATTGGTCAATGGCTAGTATGCTATTTTTCTAATATTTTCTTTTCAGAATGTGCAGATTTCAGAAATGTTTAATTTTTCTCTGGAAGACTAAATTCTCCCCATTTCTGCTTCTTTCTTGAGACTTTGGGACTGAGAAGTTTGAGGACTATGTCAGTCCTGGAACCTTATAGTCTCTGGTTTCTTATTTTTAGTCTCAGTTTTCTTATGATGATTTGTTTATATCCTCTCAAGGCATCATGTGCCTAAGAAATATTTTTTTGTTTTTCAGGTTCTAAATGGCTTCTAAGAAGTTGGGTGCAGATTTTCATGGTAAGTGGACTGTTACATATCATAGTTTAGGTTATGATTTGATCAGAGAATTTGAAATCACTTAGCATTGTTTAAGTGCCCCTTTCTATTTATTTAAATGAGCAGCTAGAGAGAAAATAAAGTTGTACAATGTAGCATATACACTCCATAGGACTTCACATAACTTTAATATTGAAGAATTTCTTCAAATGGATAGTCAGACTTCAGAGTCTCTCTGTGGTTATTGAACTTGAAACTACCAGAGATGGATAGGGAGCCTGCTTATTTTTGTTGCTTTTCAGCAGTATTTTGAAGTAGTTACCATTTCTTCTCATATTCCCTGGGCATAGCTCTTCTCCATCTCAGGTGTGAAAAATTATGAACGTTTAGTTAACACTTTATAATGTTTTGGTTTAGTTCCCCCCTTCCATAAAAATAAGCCATGATCAGCAGATCAACATGTTACAGAAGTATCAGTAGTAGTAATTACAATTTTGCATTTGAAAATAATAGTTTATCATCATTTTCTAAGACATGACCTTTCAAAATGGAATGCATATATAAACTTTATTATCTCCATTTGGGAGGAATGGAGGTGCCTAAGAAGTTAAAATTAGACCCTCTTTTTATTTTATTTTTCTATGTTTTTAAAGATTTTATTTTTCCTTTTTTCCCCCAAAGCCCCCCGGTACACAGTTGTGCATTTTCAGTTGTGGGTCCTTCCAGTTGTGGCATGTGGGATGCCGCCTCAGTGTGGCCTGACGAGCGGTGCCGTGTCTCTGCCCAGAATCCGAACTGTTGAAACCCTGGGCCGCCGAAGCAGAGCTGCCGAACTTAACCACTCGGCCATGGGGCCGGCCCCTAGACCCTCTTTTTCTACAGTAGAGAAGATAAGAGTTAAATACCAGAAATATCCCAAGAACACAATCATTTGAAAATGGGTTTTAAAACTGATCTTCCGTTTTAAAGGCGATGTCATTGTGAGAATTCTTTGCTGGAGTGCATGGCAGCATGTTGGTCTGCTCCTTCTCCTCTACAGATAGTGGCTTGATAGGATCGCTCAGCTGAGTCAGGGTGGTGCAGCAATCACTACGGTTTTAACTTGCTTATTTATTTTATATAACAGCTTTAATATTTTGAATCGCATTGCACATATACTTAGATACATCACTTGGATATGTTTTGTGAAATCCTTTTGGAGTTACATCTTTCAAACTCTGGAATTTGCATTCTGTACAACAGGTCAGACATCAGATCTTCCAGTAAGTTATCTCCTCTTGTTTGAGGATTATTACAGAGTATCCAAATGATAGTAGAGAGGCAGATCTGAAGTTGCCTCTGGATCACTTTTTCTTTCTTTTTTTTTTTTGTGAGGAAGACTAGCCCTGAGCTAACTGCTGCCAATCCTCCTCTTTTTGCTGAGGAAGACTGGCCCTGAGCTAACATGCATGCCCATCTTCCTCTACTTTATATGTGGGACACCTGCCACAGCATGACGTCCTAAGCGGTGCCATGTCTGCACCTGGGATCCGAACCAGTGAACCCCAGGCCGCCGAAGTGGAATGTGTGCACTTAACTGGTGTGCCACCAGGCCAGCCCCCTGGATCACTTTTTCAAGGGAAAAGAAGATGGAGCCAAGGCCAAAGGAAAGGCCTGGGGAGAGAAAATAGCAAAAATGAAAAATTTAGACTTATAATCTTATTTCAGTAGATAAGCTTTCTGTCTTGAATCTTTGGGAGCTGCTTTTTGAATGGAGTGAAAATAAGTTGGACCGCAGGTTATGCATTCCTGCTAAACAATCAAGAGAGAAGATTGTAATTCTGAAATTATCTGATCAATAAAGACTTAGTTTTTAGAGCTTCTTCCATCTCCTTACATTCCTAATCAAAATTTTATTTTGTTTGTTTATTAATTTATTTATTTTTGGTGAGGAAGATTGGCCCTGAGCTAAACTATGTGGCAACGTTCCTCTATTTTGCATGCAGGATGCCACCATAGCATGGCTTGATGAGCGGTGTGTAGGTCTGTGCTCGGGATCCGAACATGTGAACCCTGGGCCGCCCAAGTAGAGTCCACACACCCAACCACTATGCTGCTGGGCTGGCCCCAAAAAGTTTATTGTTTAAATGAAATGTTCTACCTGAGTAAAATTTGAGAAAAAGATTTTCTCTTTCTCTCTTTGGCTTCTTCTGCTTTAATTTGCTGAGCTTCTACTTGAATTTCAGTGGTTTAGTTGGGTTTTTAGAGTAAATAATCTTATTTTTAGATATCATGTAGTTTAAGAAATAGAAGTTAAAGGGAATAGGTGGAGAGTATTTAACAGACAGTTTTGTAGATATGTGAGTGCAGGAAAATCAAGTTCAGCCTGGCCTTACCAAGCCAGGAAACTAAGCCTCCCCTCCCTCCATCTCTCAGGAAGCTGCATAGCTTTTCCTTACTGCTTGTCTCTATGGATGTGCTCCATTTTTATTCTTCTGTTTATAGACTTGCTTTCTTGGCCTACTTGTGTAGATTGCACAGGGCCAAAAATGGCCACCCCAGTTATGGTACTGCTTGATGTTTGATCTTTTAGCTTGAGTGACTAGCATCATATAGCTAGAATCTTAGTATCTTTTGGTCAAAGGAGTGTCCGTCTGGCACAGCCTAGCTTATGAGCCTGTGGATTGGTTCCCCCTAAGTTAGGTATTATCTGACTGGTCCATTGGGGGTTAGTGGATGTGTGTGTGTGTAATTCTTCTAGGGCGTTTGGGGTGTGGACGGGGAGGTAACAACTGCTCCCATGACTGGATATGAAAATGCTTCTTTTTGTATTTAAATATTTGGGCTAATCCGATCTTGTGCTTTGCTGTCTTATTACTAGTACTTGATTTACCTTCAAGTTCATTCTTTTCAACTGAGGTTGAACTTGTTCCACTGTATGAATAATCACATATCCCTAAATTACAGAATAAGAGATATAAACAGTTATTTCTCAAACACTTCAAAAAATATTGTCCTTATATTAAGTGAATTGCAAACCCTTGGCTCAGTTTAAATCAGGCCTTTCTTGGAACCTGGTTTTTTAAAATGTCATTCCTCTTTAACTCATTTTCCACTTGTGTCATCTAAGAAAAAAGTTATTTTCCAGAAGTGACTTTTAAAGGATTTTTAAAAATGTTTCAACACAGATAAATTACTCTTTTAATATCTGGAAAAATGCCTTGAGATTCTTTTTTTTTTTTAAGATTTTATTTTTTTTCCTTTTTGTCCCCAAAGCCCCCCGTTATGTAGTTTTATATTCTTAGTTGTGGGTCCTTCTAGTTGTGGCATGTGGGACGCTGCCTCAGCGTGCTTCGATGAGCAGTGCCACGTCTGCACCCAGGATTTGAACCGACGAAACACTGGGCACCTGCAGCGGAGCGCGCAAACTTAACCAGTCAGCCATGGGGCCAGCCCCTGCCTTGAGATTCTAATTTAGGAAAAAATAAGTCTCTGTAATCAGACTTAATAAAACTAAACTCCCCCCTTTGAAAGGCCCAGCTATCCTGTTTATGACCATTTAGCTGACTTCTAGAGAAGTTCATTTTGCTTTCGATCAGTTAGTGCTCTTCTGTGTAATGTAGAGAAGTCGGCTGTCATTTAATCATTGTTTTCCTATAGGCACTGTGCTGCCCCCCTCCTTTTTTCAAGATTTTCTCTGTCTCTTGTTTTCAGCATTTGACTATGATGTGTCTTGGTGTGATTTTCTATGTATTTATCCTGCTTGGAGTTAGCTAACTTCTTGGATCTGTGGGTTGATGTATCAGTTTTGGAAGATTCGCAGCCATTCTCTCTCCTCACATCCCTTCTGCCCCATTCTCTTGCTCCAGTCCTTTTGAGACTCTGATCACATGTGCACTAGGCTGTTTGATATTGTCAGAGATCTTTTAAGGTTCTGTTTGATTTTTTTCCCACGTTTTTTTCTCTTCGTGTTTCAGTTCCATTAATTTCTTTTGACCTAACTTCAAGTTCTCTGATTCTTCCTTCTGCTGAGTATTGTCTTCTGATTAGCATAGCCTGGCTTATGAACTATCGATAATTTTCTTCTCTGATACTGCATTTTTCACTTCTAGGATTTTCATTTGTCTCTTTCTGTTTCCAACTCTCTATTGAAATTCCCCATCTGCTCAAACTTGTTCACCTTTTTCATTAGATCCTTTAACATATTTATTATAGATATTTTAAAACTCTCTGATAATTCCAGTATCTTGGCCATCCCTGGGTTTGGGTCTGATGATTGGTTCCTCTCTTGATGGAGCACAGTTTTCTGTGTCTTATTTTTGATTGAATGCCACACATTGTATATGAAAAAGCTGATTTTGTAGGTTGTCTGGCTTGTTTTTGTTGTTAGAGTGTGAGTAACATTTTCTTGTGACTTCACATCCTATAGCAGATATCTATATAATTTTTTGTGTGTGTATGAATGTTTATATATGTGTGTGTGTATGTATGTGTCTGTCTAATTTTGCAAGTGGTACCTGACTTATGGCTTTAAGGTAGTGATACCCAATCATGAAATTGCTATTTTTCACTTAATTTTAAGTTTGATCTGTCCAGTCTTCTTTTTTCAAAAACCTCAATTTGAATCCTCAGTTTGAATTCACAGTGAAACCTGAGTTAAGCACAATGCAGTTGCTACCCTCTATTAGGAATTTCTCCCCCAACATGGAATTGTACCTTTTTTCAGAAAAATAGGCAGGTCACAAGATCATAAGCATATCAGCAATTTAGAAAGAAAGAAAGAAAACAGAGTGAAGCCTTCCCAGAATTTATCCTGAGTCATTACACTTTCAGCCCAGTCTCTTCCACCATGGCGTAATGCTAAGCGATGTGCAGGTCCTGACTTCAAGGAACTGCCACAGCCACAGCCAGCAGAGGCACACTTACTTTCTTTTTCTTCAGTTTAATTCTGAGTTGAACTTAGGAAAATAGGCTCAGACATTTTAGCAAGATTTTCAATAATAAAGACTGAAAATAAAAGGTATTTGGGGTGAGCCAGAAAATTGTTAGCCACAGTGCTTAACTCTCTGGGCATATGGTTAATTGAGTTTTTATTGACTCTGTTTTAAAAATAAAATATATTGAGAAACAAGAGAAATTGACGTCTTTAAATAGATATTCTGATATACTGGATAGTATTTTAAATTCCTAAGGCATAGTTGGTTATGTTTGCAGAAAATATTCTTTGTGGTCCTCACAGCATCATCAGTAATTGTACTTATGGTGGTCTCTGTCCATTATTCACAAGGTTGCTTTTTTTGTTGCCAAAAAACCAATTGTGTGATTATTGGCACTTAATTAACACTGCCGAATTGATGACAGAATCTCCTCAAAAGATAATCACACAAGTGTTTTCTCCTTCCCTGTTGAGAGAGTTTCAGGGACTGAGGTGGGGTGGGTTGGGGGCTGTGCTACATACATCACCTTGGCATTGGCTCTGTTAGTGAGATGAGACTGCTTGCTAAAGCAGGTGCCTGGAAGGGTGCTAATGAGGGAAACAGCAGTTGTTTAAGGCGTTCTGCTTGATCTTGTCTGTCCCCAAGCCAGGGCCCAGTTCCATTTATAGAATATGTGTCGTCAGTGTGTACAACACTGTCATAGTTTCCTAACTGAACGGTAGGCAGGGAAACTGAATGCCCTTCTTGAGAGATACTCTCATTTGGCTCAGATACCTTAAGTATAGTACTGTTTTGCAGATAGCTTTTCTCCTTCAACTCCCCATTGCCAGTCTGTAAGAGAACTGTTTATATAAGAAAATGTTGTTAGTATTGATGTAAGTTTTTTTATATTTGTGTATCATATGTGCTTGTAAGTGTTACTATGGATAGGATTTTTTTCTAATATGCGTGTGTGTCATGTAATTAACCTAGTTTGAATGTATACATAAACATAAACATAAACTTTTCTTTTCCCCAAGGAACATTAGCCCTGAGCTAACATCTGCCAATCCTCCTCTTTTTTCTGAGGAAGACTGGCCCTGAGCTAACATCTGTGCCCATCCTCCTCCGCTTTATATGTGGGATGCCTACCACAGCATGGCTTGCCACGTGGTGCCATGTCTGCACCTGGGATCGGAACAGGCGAACCCCAGGCTGCCGAAGCGGAATGTGCACACTTAACCGCTGTGCAACCGGGCTGACCCCATAAACTTTTCTTAAACAAAAGACTTAATTTTGTGATTGTTAACTTGACTATAAATCTTTCCAATGCTTCTTCGAAAATGCTAATTTCAGCTTTTTTTCCAGTAATCAGGGCACTAGCCAAAGTTAGAATCTAACTTTCAGTAATATTTGAGAACCTGTTTTCTTGGAAGACATAAAAATTCTTTAAAATTAGCTTTGCTTTAGGGCCAGCCCCAGTGGCCTAGTGGTTAAGTGGACCTACTCCTCTGTGAGGGGCCATGCTGTGGTGGCGGCTCACATACAAAAAAAGAGGAAGATTGGCAGCAGATGTTAGCTCAAGGTGAGTCTTCCTCAACAAAAAACAAAAGTGAAAACAAATTAGCTTTGCTTTTAGTCTCTATAATTTAAAGCATTTTATAAGTGGCAGGAGGTTTTAGTGTTGTAACCAACACTTAGTTTTGTTGGCAAGCTGTGATGGTACCTGGTACCTTTTTTTTTTCGGCACCTGGTGACTTTTTTGTAACTTTGTCCAGAATCTTAGAAATGTGCTTTCGTCTTGCATGAGTACTCTGTTAAAATGTTTTCATGACTAGCCTTTTCATTTTAGGTAAATAATTTTGAGTGTTAATAAATATTAATTGAATGTGAGTTAGTGTGGGGGCGAGAGTTAAATATGAAAGAAGTACAAGACTGTGTCTTCTTTACTTGTTCTTATTGAGCAAATCTCATCTGTCAGACATTATGCTGAGCTTGGGGGTTGTAGAAGTGAAACATCCCTTGTTAAGGGACACTCAGATGCTCTCTCACAGTCTCTAGGGGGAGTGTAAGGAAACGAACTGTTAACAATACAGAGTGGTAAGATCTGAGGTGGTGTTCTGAGATTGAGAAGGGAGTTATTCTTAAGATAGTTCTTAAAGGACTAGAAATAATTAATCAAGTAAACAGAGTGGGAATGTGACTGGTATTCCTGGCTGAGAAAACAGCTCTTATAAAGGTGTGACCAACTTGGAAACTTTCCTGGAATGTTAATAATTATGGTTATGCCCTAGGAAGATTATTAAATTGAACACAGTTGTGGATTTAATTTGCTAGCTGAATGAGAGATAAAGTGTTTTAATTCTGGCTAGAAGTTACATGGAAAAGAGAGACTGCTTCCCTCAAGGGTGGGAGCAGGGGCTGCCTTCCTGATGGGGAGTTTCAGGTGTATCAGAGCGCTAACTCAGGAAATATATCTTGACCTTGGTAAGTCTTGAAATCTACAGAGTTTTTGGAAGGGAGAGACGTCCTCTTCATGGAAGGGTTGTCATCTTATTCTGTCCATGAGCACTCAAGAAAATAGACTAGTGTGAGGCTCAGAAGCCAGCTTTGTTTTACTAGCTGTTACTATTCAGAAAGCAACATTCATCAACTATGTTTTATTGTCCATGATGGTTCTCTCAGTAAGTTAGCCCCACACCTGGTCCAAAAAAGAAACCATGGTCCAATTTGGAGTCTAAACTAGTGAGAGTCATATGCAAGAGCCACTGTCATTTTGTCTGACCCTATACATCAGTGATGATGTCCTGGTCTTTCTGTATTATTCAGCTGTGACAGGCAGAGAACTTTCATGGAGTTAAGTTGTCTATGGCTTGTATCTCCTGATAATCCTATTTTGATTCCCATGGTCTTGTCTGGTTTTCCTTTTTTCATAAGTGCTATGCTTCTTAAATATTTCTATGTCTGCTCCAGAATGTAGTCTTAGAAAAAAAATCTAGAGTAATTCTTTGTGTTAATTAAAAAATGATTCTTACCGAAGTAGAGAGATCCTAATCAAGGAGGTTCTTTTTTTTTTTTTTTTTTTAAAGATTTTATTTATTTCCTTTTTTTCCCCAAAGCCCCCCGGTACATAGTTGTATGTTCTTAGTTGTGGGTCCTTCTAGTTGTGGCATGTGGGACACTGCCTCAGCGTGGCTTGATGAGTGGTACCACGTCCACGCCCAGGATTCGAAGTGATGAAACACTGGGCCGCCTGCAGCGGAGCGTGCAAACTTAATCACTCGGCCACAGGGCCGGCCCCAAGGAGGTTCTTCTGTGGAGATTCTGTCATCAATTTGGCAGTATTTATTAAGTGCCTAATATGTGCCAGGCGATGCCCTAGGTTTTGAGATGACATTAGCCAAGAAAATAGATTTAAATATTTGCCTGCAAGGAGCTTACATTACATTGGGCAAGACGAACAAATATAGTTAGAGAATTATAGGAATTGGCCCAGTGGCATAGTGATTGGGTTCACGAGCTCTGCTTGGGCGGCCCCGGGTTCACAGGTTTAGATCCCAGGTGTGGACCTATCACCGCTCATCAAGCCACATTGTGGCAGCATCCCACATAAAACAGGAAGATTGGCACAGATATTAGTTCAAGGCCAATCTTCTTCACATACACACACACACACACACAAAATGAATTATATGATATGTTAGAAGGTAATAAGTGCTATGGGGAAGAGATAGATGTAATGTGGGAGTACTGTGGTGAGGCTGGAGTAGTAATTTTAAATAGTGGTCAGGGTAATAAGCCTTACTGTAAGAAAGTGACATTTGATCAAACACTTGAAGGAGGTGAAGGAATAAGTTACGTGAATATCTGAGAAAAGAACATTCCAGATAGAGGGAACAGCCAGTGCAGAATTTTTGAGATGCATGTAACCCTGTCATGCTTGAGGAACAGAGACTCACTGTGACAGTGCGCTGAGCCAGGAGGCCGCTGTTCGGAGTTGAGAGCCGAGAGGTGGTGGGTGTTGGGAAGGCCTCTTAGGCTGCTGTGAGTACTTTGCCTTTTACACTAGGTATACGTAATTGAAAATAAACTCTAATGAGATCCACAGACTCAAGTAGGCTTTCCTCTAGAGATCTAGGGTCAGGAGAAGGTAAGCAGTCGCAGAAGGAACTCTCTGTAACTTATAGTCTTAGGAGAGCATAAATTAATGTTGTATCCTCGATTTAAGACTATAGCAAAACAAATAATAAAATTCTTTGCTGATATTTTCTACTTTATTTTTGATTGTAGGGACTTTCAGTTACCTTGATGATGTCCCATTTAAGATAGGAGACAAATTCAAAACACCAGCTAAAGTTGGTCTACCTATTGGCTTCTCCTTGCCCGATTGTTTGCAGGTTGTCAGAGAAGTACAGGTAAGTGGTGATTTTTAGTTAAAGTTTAGTGCATTTAAAAATTTAGAGTTAAGAATTTGATGTGTAGTGAAATAGAAGAAAAACATTCTCATATCTCTTATTTGTATTTCTTATAGCTCATTATTGCTTGGCTTACATTGTCTCTCTCTCATACACACACACATTTATATATGTTTATGTATCTATTACAGGTTTTGTGTAATCTGTTAGATTGTATATTCCTGAGATTCTGTGCCTTGCCCAGAACAAATCCCCATTGCCCATCTGAAGTGCTTATTCACCTCTTTGCCATCTCTCTGTTAATGTGCGCATTATCTTCTTGGTCACCGAAGTTAGATAATATTTTTCTCTCTGCCGTGTCTCTCCTTTGCTATCCAGTTCATCCTTACTTTATTTTTTCACCTGGGCTATTGCAGTAGCCTCTTGAATTGGCCCTTCTCCTTATAGCGTTTTCCTTCTATTTTTCATATTGTTTCTAGAATAATATTTCTATATTAAAGTTTTAAATTCTCCTATCCCTGTTAAAAACTTACGGTGATTCTCCAGTCCTTATTGAATCAAGTCTGGACCTAAGGTTATGGTAAAGTAGCCTATCTCATCATCTCCTCCATGTTCCCTCCAAATCGGGTTACTAGCAATTTGTTGAGCATACCATGCATATTACCTATCTAAACCATCCTTTTTCTCATGAGCTGTTATCTCTACTTGGAATATCCTTCTCTTTCTCACCATACTAAAAGCTGTCTGCCTGTTAAAATCTATTTATTCTTCTAGACTGTTTAAATGCCATCTCCTTAATAGCTTCTTTCTCAGCCCTTATCTTTAAAGCTCAGTTATATGTAAATATATAGAATTACTTCTTGAAAGCAGCGGATGGCCCTATGTTATATGACTTCCTTTCGTCCTTCAGTACACATTTATCAAATGACTGCTTTTGAGCAGTGCTCTGCTAGGGCTGAGGATAGACATAAATGCCTTAATCACTGTCCTCAGGAGCTGACAGTTTAGAGAAGGAGTCACGTGGAAAAACAAAAGTACACCACTCACCCAGACACTTCTTCCTGTGACTTAAGATTTTTTTAAATACAACTTTGTAGCAAAGTTGTTTTGTTTCTGGGGGATTCACTCAGGCATCACCATGTTACTCTAAAAAATATTCTTTGTTTTATCTTCTAATCTATATGTGGTGAGTAATCATAGTGTGAGAACTTTAGTGACATTTTTAAAATAGCAGCTTTATTGAGATATAATTCACATGCCATAAAATTCACCTCTCTTTTAAGGTGTGCAAATACGTGATTTTTAGTATATTTGGAGTTATATAACCATCATCATTGGCTAATTCCAGAACATTTTCATCACCCCAGAAAGAAACCCAGTGCCCATTAGAAGTCACTCCCTATTGTCTCCTTGCTCCAGCCCCTGACAACCACTAAATCTACTCTCTGTCTCTGAATTTGCCTATTCTGGACATATCGTATAAATAGAATAATTCAGTATATAGTCTTTTGTGTGTGATTGCCTTATTTCATTTGGCATAATGTTTTCAAGGTTTATCCATGTTATATGAATGAAGTATTAGTACTTTATTTTTATGGCTGAATAATATTTCATTGTAGGGACATACCACATTTTGTTTATCCGTTCATCTGTTGATGGACATTTTGATGGTTTCCACTCTTGGCTTTTGGGAATAGTGCTGTTATGAACAATTGTGTGTAGTTTTTTGTGAGGACATTGTTTTCGTGGGTATATGCATAGGAGTGGAATTTCTGGGTCATATGGGGACTATGTTTAAACTTTTGAGGAACTGTCAGACTGTTTTCCAAAGTGGCTGCACCATGTTACAGTCCCATCCGCGCTGCGTGCGGCTTCCACTGTCTCCACATCCTTGCCAACTCTTATCTGTCTTTTTGATTCTATACATCCTTGTAGGTGTGCAGTGGTCTCTTGTTGTGGTTTTTTTTTTTTCTTTTGGTTTTGATGTGTATTTCCCTAATTACTAATGGTGTCAAGTACCTTATATATTTTGAATACTGAATTTATATTCCTTTTGTGTATGGAGACTTTATTGGGCCAGAAGAAATAGAGATTTCCATTATAAAGTTTTACCTTGTTCTGTTTGCTTGGTGACTTTTTTATTGGCAACAACAAATATTCAGTAAACTCCTTTCTGTGTGCAGGATACTATTAGCAATATGATTGAGAAACACCTCCATAGGGAATGCCTGAGCCGTCAAAACAAAACAAAGCAAAACACCTCCATCTTCTTTCAGTGGTTTTCCTATTATTCCCTACTTCATTGATTGATTCAGAAAACTTGTTTTGAATTTCAAATTGTTGCCGTTTTAGGCTTTGCTGGGAATTTTCTGTCTATTTGATCAGTGTGAAGCTCTGATAAATGTATGGTACTGTGCCCTCTATGCTCAAAGCACCCACTAATAACAAAAGAGGAGATGGAGGCTCCAAGCGCCATTTGTGCGGGCTAGTGGAACCTTATCTGCTTTGTTCTCTGATTGCTCCCTTCAACTTTGACTGCCCGAGGTCTCCATGGGGGATTTGGCCACAGTCTTGGGGCTAGTCCCCTCTCTATCCAGAGAAGAGTCAGACCTAGAGGCCTAAACAGATAGCGTGAAACTTCCTATAACTGTCGTATTTGCCCTTGTATGATAACACAAACTCAATTTTTCAGCTGAAAATTCATCAAAACCAGTAAAACACATATAACCCTTGGACCTACGATCCAGAAAGCTTTCATTGACTGTGATGGTGGTGGCTACAGAAGTGGGAGGGTAGTAGCCCTTAGTGTCATGGTTTAGAGTAGATTCTGGTGTCACTCGTTCATGGTCTGGAATTGCCATGTAATAGCTGTGTAATCTTGTACAGATTTCTTATACTCTCGAAGCCTCTATTTCCTCATCTGTAAAATGGGGTTAATTAGCTTTTAAGGTTGTTATAAGTATTAAATAAAATAATGCATTTATAATGCTTACTCTGGTTCCTGGTACTCCATAAATGTTAGGTGCTGGTGTTATTATTACACAGTCAAACCACATTCTTGTTTTTTCACTGTAATATTTCTGCTATTTTTTTCCCTGTATTTTTTTTCTATGTTCCAAGTATTCTACATTACTTTGGTAATTAAAAAGCAAAAGCTCCATAAAGATTTTATTAAAAAAGGAAAGAAATTTCCAGTTGTTCTTGAGAGTAAAACTTAAAGAGACCAGTGTTTATAGGCAGCTGGGGTTGGTTAGCCTTAGTTTTTTTAATAAATTGTGATTTTTATTTTTCTTCTTTCTCCCCAAAGACCCCCAGTCCATAGTTGTATATTCTAGTTGTAGGTCCTTCTGGCTCTGCTATGTGGGACGCCACCTCAGCATGGCTTGATGAGCGGTGCCATGTCCACCCCCAGGATCTGAACCGGTGAACCCTGGGCTGCTGAAGCAGAGCGGGTGAACTTACCCACTAGGCCACGGGCCAGCCCCAGCCTCAGTTTTTGGTGGAGGAAGCCAGTTGCACAGTTGGATTTTGCCCTCAGTTAGAAGCAGCAGTCTTTGTCCAGTGCTGTTTTCTCGCTGTCCTGTTCGTGCTATTGCTCAGGTGTCTTTCTGGGCCCAGCAGCTGGCTCACGGGTGAAAATGGGCTTCTTGACTTGTGCATTTCCAGGCTTCTCTTGTGTTGTTTGAAACTGAAAGGCTTGGGGACGACCAGAGGCACTTTGTTTTTTCCATTCTGAAACTCTTGTCTTGGCATGGTGGGCCTCTTTCTTCCCTTTTCCCCCTCTTTTTTACTCTTAATGTGTCTCTAACCTTGAACGTGCACACAGACATTGTTTAGCTTTGGTGTTTTAGGGTGAACGCCGAAGGTTTTTTCTCCTGTCCTGGGTGAGTTTTGTTTTGTATAATAAACTTTTTTTTTGGGGGGGGAAGATTAGCCCTGAGCTAACATATGCTGCCAATCCTCCTCTTTTTTTTTTCTTTTGCTGAGGAAGACTGGCCCTGAGCTAACATCGTGCCCATCTTCCTCTACTTTATATGTGGGATGCCTGCCATAGCATGGCTTGACAAGTGGTGTGTAGGTCTGCACCCGGCATGCAAACCCCTGGCTGCCAAAGCAGAGTGTGCGAACTTAACCACTGTGCCACCAGACCCACCCTTTGTATAACAAGTATTTTTTTCAAGTGTGCAAATGAAATTTTTGTAAATTGAGCTATACTTTAAGGTATTATTAAGGAACCATGAAGTGAATCCTTGTGCAATTTGCACTGTAAAATCTAAATTTGAATGTCTAGATTTCTTAATAAGTTTTCCTGCATTTAGAATACAATCTGTTCATTATAATTTGGTAGTGATTTAAGAGCATAGAATATGTAGTGAGACTGGGTTCAAATCCAGGCTCTACCACTTTAGCCTAGCTTCATAAGCAGAGGCATAGCCCTTGTAAAATGAGGAGAAGGATAGGCCCTGTCTCTAAGAGCTGTTGAGAAAATCGAGAGAGTCAGTACATAAAAGTTGCGTAGAATCGTGCATGGCACCTTGTAAGCGCTTCTTAAATGTTGGGGGCTGTTGTTCGTGTTGAGCACGGGATCCATTAAGGGCATTGTGCTAGATAATAGAGACCTTCAGAGGGTCTAACCCCAGTTGCTGCCCACTGCTCGCAAGAGGCTTGTGATATTGTTAGGGACGTGTTTAGAGAAAGATTAAAGCTACATGTGGTCACATGTGCTTGGCATCAGTTGATAGAGTGAGAAGTTACGTAAGAGTTCGGAGGAAGGAACAGGCGGGCCTTCGGGAAAGTTTCCTAGAGGAGATGGCTGAGCTCTGCCCGAGTCACCAGTGAAGAATTCTAGAAAGGGAGATGGCCTGAGGGGAGAGAAGCAGGAGGAGTGGCAAGGGTGTGCATTTGGCCTGGTGTGTGGGGTAGGAGATGGGGGGCGTGCTTTCGAATTAATTTCTAGAAGTCATCTGGGAGCAGAGGTTGATTAAATCGTGTAAGATTAGGAAGCCTTGGTCTTCCTGAGCCGGGATCATCCCGTCCACCCTAAGTGCTAGATTGCTCTGCTCCTTGCTGTGCTGGAGTGAGGAGGAAAGGCATTGGGTGGGAACTGAGTGGGGGAGGAGCAGCCACCTGGGTTCACACTTCCTTTCTCTGACATATCTTTGCAGTATGACTTCTCCTTGGAAAAGAAAACCATTGAGTGGGCTGAAGATATTAAGAAAATCCAAGAAGCCCAGCGGGAAGCAGAGCGCAAGGCTGAGGAAGCAGAAGCTAAAATGAATTCCAAGAGTGGCCCAGAGGGCGATAGCAAAATGAGCTTCTCCAAGACTCACAGTACAGCCACAATGCCACCTCCTATTAACCCCATCCTTGCCAGCTTACAGCACAACAGCATCCTCACCCCGACTCGGGTTAGCAGCAGTGCCACGAAACAGAAGGTCCTCAGCCCACCCCACACAAAGGCAGATTTCAATCCTGCCGACTTTGAGTGTGAAGAAGACCCCTTTGATAACCTGGAGTTAAAAACTATTGATGAGAAGGAAGAGCTGAGGAACATCCTGGTAGGAACCACTGGACCCATTATGGCTCAGTTATTGGACAGTAACTTGCCCAGAGGAGGCTCTGGGTCTGTGTTACAGGATGAGGAGGTCCTGGCCTCCCTGGAGCGGGCAACCCTAGATTTCAAGCCTCTTCACAAACCCAATGGCTTTATAACCTTACCACAGTTGGGCAACTGTGAAAAGATGTCGCTGTCTTCCAAAGTGTCCCTCCCCCCCATCCCTGCAGTGAGCAATATCAAGTCTCTGTCCTTCCCCAAACTTGACTCTGACGACAGCAGTCAGAAGACAGCCAAGCTGGCAAGCACTTTCCATAGCACATCCTGCCTCCGCAATGGCACGTTCCGGAATTCCCTAAAGCCTTCCACCCAAAGCAGTGCCACTGAGCTCAGTGAGCATCATACTCTTGGGCTTTCAGCCTTGAACTTGGACAGTGGCACAGAGGTGCCAACCCTGACCCCTTCTGATCTGATCTCCCAGATGCCTTCCCTCTCTGTCTTGTCTGTATGCACAGAAGAATCATCACCTCCAAGTACAGGTCCCACGGTAAGCCTTTTAAATCCCCCTAAATTAAAGCTCCAAAGATTTCTGAATTCTACTTGGCAGTTCCCGCTTCACATTCTTCTTTTCGAGGTTTAGGACAGGATGGGGCAGGGCCAGATTGACCTTGCGTATAGAATATGTGGAATTCTGGTTGTTTCCTGAGGACAGGGGTTGTCAGCTTTGCACCTGGCCTGGGTACTGTTGGCTTGTTCCTCACTGCATCTTTGTGGTCTTTTCCTTTGAAAAGGCAATGTATGTCATGTGAATGGTGTTTTCCAGCCTAATCAATTTGTTCTTTTCTGTGCTGCCATGTCTTGTGTTCGAATTTTTTGAAGGGCATTCTTTCTTTTTACATTTTTACTTTTTCCTATTACCTTTCTTGATTTTTTTTTAAGGTTGCTTGGCACTCCTCGTTCTCTCTTCTCCCTGCCCCTCTCTGTCCATCTCATTCTGCCCTGAAGTTTGGTTCTTGTGTGTACCATGGTTTGGCTAATTTGGGGTTATGTTTCTTCAGATTGGGTGGTGCCTCAGTAACTGAGAGAGAGTTTGTATTGGAAGTCCAAGCAAATGGTAGAAATTATTTTTAAACCTGCAGGTTTTACTTATACAATTCCTTTGTTTTTTTGCTCACTTCTAAGAGTTGTGCAGTTTTCTCCGAAGGGAGGGAGAGAAGGAGGTTGGAACTCAGCTTTAGTGTTGAAGGATGCATGGGTACAGAAGTCACATTTTGTATCCTCTTGAAAACCTGATTTTGTCATAAGCAAAAAAGTTGGCATATACAGCGAGGTTACTTTATTTGTCACAAAGTATAGGCTTAGCTCTTGATGTGGTTGTTTCAGCAGCACAGAACAATACATCATTGCATTCGAGAACAGAAATCAGAGAAGTCCAAGAACCTTTTGCTACACTAGGTCACAGATTTTTTGAATGACAGCATACCAAGACAGTATTTAGCGTCAGAAAGGAGCCTGATTGGTGGGCTGTCTGTCAGAGAGCGGAACAAGCCTGCTGTTAGCTGTAGAAAGGTGAGCCTTGGCCTGCCTACAAGAGTGCAAGGTCCCAGCGGTAGCATTCTTGGTAGATGATTGTCTCTGTGTGAGTGCTTCCATTGTCAGAGAGCTCCCTGCTGCTTATCAGCGTTGTGGACCTTGGCCCGGATAAACTCCATAGAGTGCGTCACACGAGAGTCACCTCCAGGATGGGCTTCGGTGCTAATCCCTCCTGGTCTCTTGGGCTCTGGTCAGCAAGATGCTCCTTGTCATGACTCACTATATGCTCTAGAGAAATTAAAAGCACTCTGGGAAGGATTAGGGATCCTCAGCCAACACCCTCTACCCCCCACAGAGAGTAAGAGTAACCATTTAGCCATCAAAGCCGATGAACTAATGGCAGAGGTCCTTCTCAAACCAGAACACTGCTCACCCTTTGATCCAGCTGATGGTGGAGTTTCTTTTGGGCCCATGTATCCCAAGGTGCAAAGGGACTTGCTGCCTTCAAGGGGCAGCTGTAAACGTAGCTGGAGTTCTGGTGTTCTTTGAAGGAAGTCGTGACCCTTACCCTTAGGGAGCAAAGCCTCGTACCCCCCGGCCCTCTGTCTTAGTGTGAGTCTTTAAGTCAGAAGGGAGAAGAACCTTTTTCAGTGGGAGCAGCACTTCTCTCCAGGGCAGTTAGTGACTTGAGGCAGTGGGGGTAGGGGTGGGGAGGGTGGTCAACCCGGCTGTATGTACACCCTTCACGTAGGAGCTCCCGAGGAGGTGTTCCTGGAATTTGGTTCTTCTTGGCTATTTTAGGCCCAGTATTTGGGTCTCATTTTTCGGATTTTGATTTCATGTTTTACTGTTTATATGAACTAATTTTAGAAGTTGTGGAATCACCTTGAGAGGAACAATCTCGCCATGTGCTGTTATTTGGAGTCCAGCATAGCCCTAGCCAGTGTCTCCTCCCACTGCCTCAGCCTTTCAGAGCCTCGCTCTGCTCACGGGTTAGGCTCGTGCTGCCTTTAGGTTCTCTTTCTCCAGGTTTAGAGACCTTCCTTACTCTTTCACAGTGACTGCCGCTAAATACTTTTGCATTTTCCCTTATACTTCTGAGTTCTGAATTTACTAATTATGGCCACTAAGCATAAGAGTAGTGCCAGTTTGCTTTTAAATTCTGTTTTAAATAATTTTGACATACAGAATCTCTTAGCTTTTAGAAATTGGCACCTGAGCTAACAACTGTTACCAACCTTCTTTTTTTTTTTTCCTGCTGCTTCTCCCCAAATCCCCCCAGTACATAGTTGTATGTTTCAGTTGTGGGTCCTTCTAGTTGTGGCACGTGGGACGCCGCCTCAGCGTGGCCTGACGAGCAGTGCCGTGTCCGCGCCTAGGATCCGAACCAGCGAAACCCTGGGCCGCCAAAGCGGAGTGCGTGAACTTAACCACTCGGCCCGGGGCTGGCCTCTCTCTTAGCTTTTAGGTGTTCAAATCTGTTGATCATTTCTTATGTTGCCATTGCTCTAATACTTACAAAGTCCTTCTTCTCTATCTTTAGATTTTAAAAATGAATTTATTTTTATACAAGTAACACAAGCACATTTTAATGAAATCAAGTAACATTTAAAAGCAGCTCCCTGTCTCACCTGTCTGCAGCTCCAGTCTTGCTTCCCATAGTCATGCACTTTTAACTCTCTAAGGTATTTCTGCTAGGATTTTTCTGTTTCTAAATAAAATGCTTATATTGCTTTTTTTGAAATGTATCAATTTTAGGTAGTTTTATCCTTCCTGGAATAGTAGTTGAGGATTTAGCTCATAATAGCCCCTCCTCCACCTTCTGGTATCTCCCATCATATTGATATCACAGATTTTGGGTAAATTGATGTTCCTGTTCACATTGTTATGATTGGTAAATATTTACTGCCAAGTTCAGATAGTATGCTGTGATTCCCTTTTTTTTTTGCTTATTTCTCATAATTAAACTGCCCCATTAAAAAATTTTGCATAGTTTCTTTATACCTATTGCTAATTTTGTCCAAATGCTCCAAGAGAGCTATCAAAGACCTAACGGTAATTTTCCCAAACACATTCAGACGTATTGGTTAGCCTGTCAGTTTTTGAGTCCTTGAATATCCAGAAAATGTCTTAATTTTGCCCTTGTATATGAATAATAGTTTGGCTAGGTTTACGTTTCTTAGTTGAAAATCATTTTCCTTTCATAATTTTCAAGACATTGCACCCCCCCCCCCCCCTCTTTTTTTCCCCCCCACAAAAAACCTTTCTTGTTTAATTATAAGCTCCACTGGTTTCTCACATTCCTGTGCCATCCTGAGTTCTTCCTCCCCTAACCCCAAAGCTTTTGGGATCTTTATTTCTGGAGATGTGAAATTTACTCATGATGAGCCTCATTCATTCATTGTGCTAGGCCCTCCTGGATCCTTTCAAGCTAAGGCTCAGCTCAGTTAAAAAAATGTGGGGTTTTTATGGTATTTCTTTGATACTTTTTTGTTTTCTCTATTCTTTTTTTGTAATTCCTATAAGCTGGATGTTGGACCGTCTTGACCGTGGTTCTAATTTGCTACCCGTTTCTGTTTCCTGTCTCTTTGTTTTACTTTCTGGGATATATCCTTGACTATCTTACAGCTTTTTAAAAAAATGTCATAACCTTTTAAATAAAAATTTTATTATATTTTAAATTTTGAAGTGCTTTTTCCGTTCCCTCTTTTGTTTTGATGTCTTCTGTCCGTAGCTTTGGCTTTCTGTTCACGGCGAAGAGTGAGGCACTAAAATAAAAACAATCAAAAGGGGGGGCCGGCCCCGTGGCCGAGTGGTTGAGTTTGAGCGCTCCGCTTCAGCTGCCCAGGGTTTCGCTGATTTGATCCTGGGTGCAGAAATGGCACCGCTCATCAGACCATGCTGAGGTGGTGTTCCACATGCCACAACTAGAAGGACCCGCAACTAAAATATACAACTGTGTACTGGGGCCTTTGGGGAGAAAAAGGAAAAATAAAATCTTTAAAAAAAAAGGGGGGGGTGCTTTGTGTGTTGGAGGCTGCTTGCTGATCAGTGAGCTTCACTGTAGTTTCGAGGTTAGTTGGCTTTGAGTGCTGCTCTGCGAAATGTCAACATGTGAAGGTGTTGGGGGCTGTTACAGTTTCTCCTGAGAATTCTGCGTGAGGCCTGCAGGTTGGGGAAGGCTGGTGTAGGCTTGTACTTAATCCCCTTTCTGGTTCTTGCACCTCACTCTGCAGTATGCTGTGCCTGGTGTCTTTAGTTCTTTTTGCTATCTGGTTCACATTTTCTAGAGATTAAACCTTCTGCCTCCTGCAGAGGGTCAGGGTGGGTTGGGGAAGGTTTGCCTGAGGGTTTTACTGCTCTGACCACTGACTTTGTGTCCCTGCCTTATCCCAACAATATGTGGTGCTTCCAAATGCTGAACCCTCTCAGGGGTCTCTAGAGGCTGGTGGGCTGACTCTCCTTTCTCCGACCTACTTAGAACTGGTTCTGCCAGTTGCCATGCCTCCATTAGCATTCCACATTCTAAAATTTCATCAAAATATATTGTCTACTGTTGTTCCCTTTTTCTTTGATCTTAAAGGTTAATACAGTTTTAATTGTTTTATCATCATTTTGGTGGGCTTTAGGGAGGGAGAATCAATGTCAATTTGCTGTGTTAAATGAAATCCCCTCTTTGAAATCCTAATAGACCTCCAGTCAACAGCTTTGATCAGGGCCCTGTAAGTACCAAGCCCAAAGCCAGGCCCTGGGGATTCAAAACGCATGCGACATTAGGTAACTGACTTCTAGGAGCTCACATTAAGGTACTGTGGTCTGATAAGTACTGTGCCAGCAGTGTGACCAAAATGCTATTTGGCTGTTGGCATTCTCGAGCCTAGGTAGAGCCTGTCCCCAAAGAGAGAGAGAGACAAGCTTGGGGCCTGCTGTGTGGCCAGCCCATGCCCTGGTGTGACTCGTGTAACCAAATGACTGAGCCCCATGACTGGGCTGCTGGGAGTGTGGTGGGGGTGAGATGGTTAAACAGAAACCGTGGGCTTTGAGGCCTGTAGTCTTCTTGGCTTTTCCCAGCCGACCTTGAGGAGAGCATCTGGTTATAGCTATATAATTTTGAACAAGTTTCTAGGACAGTGGGCTTCCTGCCTCCTAAGGCCCCATCCCCCAAAAAAGGAAATAAGGAAAATTCTTTTGAAACATTTTCCCTGGTTCTTGGGAGCTGGGCCAAGCTGTGAAACAGCTTGTGACCTTGTTCACATGGTAGTTTGGCCTGGGAGTGAGCTGCCTTCGTGCCTTGGGCCTGATTCATTATCAGAAGGGGTGGAAGAAGTTAATCCTGGGACTCTGTCCCCCGTCAGACTGGGGTTAGTAGGTTCGGCGGCAGGGAGCAGGCTGCCCCTAGCCAGTGCAGTCGAGGCAGGGCCCTAGCAGTCCTTCAGCCTCGGCGTGCAGGAGGCAGCTGGAGCAGGCGGGCAAAGGTGGAGTGCCCTCAGAGCTCTGGGGCCCTGAGCTGACCACGTGTGGGAATAGTACTCGCAGTCTCTGCCCAACGCAGTGATAGAAGCCAGGATAGAGAATTGCTGGGAGAGCCAGCTCGAGTGGCAGTGTCTGAGGTGAATGATCCCTTCAGGATTCAGACACAACAGCCCAGGAAAGGGACAGTGGAGCCCGAGAGAGAAATCCTAGTAGCCAGCTTGGGCATCAGTCCTGTGGGCAGTCTCAGCTTTCTCCAGCTCAAGCCCAGCAGATTGGGGCATGCAAGGGCATGTGGCTCTTAGGATGCTTTCTCATTCTGCAAGGTGGGATGAGGGCAGAGCCACTTTCAGGCGTCTTCCCAGCTGCCCCTCTCTCAGCTGAAACTCCCCTGCCCTTTTCATCCCTCTTCAGGATGTCTGGACTGGGCCACCTCAGTGACAGCTTCTGGGGCCCAGGTCTGCTTTCTTCTTGCCTTGATCCTCTTGTTTGTCTACCATCAGGTCACGCCTCCTAATTTCTCAGTGTCACAAGTGCCCAACACTACCACCTGTCCCCAGGCTTACTCTGAACTGCAAATGCTGTCCCCCAGTGAGCGGCAGTGTGTGGAGACAGTGGTCAACATGGGCTACTCATATGAGTGTGTCCTGAGAGCCATGAAGAAGAAAGGAGAGAATATTGAACAGGTGAGCGGTTGCTTGGCAGGGGCTTGGGTGGTCAGGCAGAGCGGTCCCAGACCTCTGGAGCTGGAGTAGCGGCTTGCCTCTGTCCCAGAGCCCCTCAGACTCAGAGCATCAGCTGTTTTCCCATGAGTTTGGTGGGGATCCAGGGAGACTGGTTGAGGAAACCAGCAGCCTTAGCAGCAGGGCTTCTGCTTTGGGGGCTGCTCTGGGACTTCGGCTGGAGGAAAGCTTTGGGAGCGCTGGAGCTATTGGACTGTTACCCAATGACCCCATCCTCCACACTGGGCTTGAATTATGGTCAGATGTCTTCTAGGAGTATTTGTCTTGTCATAGCCACCCAAGGAGTTCCAGAATAGGGTACTAGGTCCTAAATAGGGTACATGGCATCTCCTGACTTGGGCTGTTTCTTAGAATATCCCGCCCAGGCCGTGGAGGTGATGTTCTGGGAGATGTGAGTCAGCTTTGACAGGAACTCCTTTGAAAAATGACTGCTCATGTCTAGAAGGGTGTGCTTGTCTATTCAGCAAATAGTCCCTGAGGTCCTGCTGTGCTGGATGCACTTCAAGGCACAAAACCAAGTCCTAGCTAGGATCTACTAGCCGGGGTGGGTGGGGAGCAGAAGTCACACTTGCTGGGTTGTGAAAGACTCTTGGGAAGCACAGACAAGAGGGGCAGGCTGTGCTCAAACCTCTTGTTTCTTTTCTTAGATTCTTGACTATCTCTTTGCACATGGACAGCTCTGTGAGAAGGGCTTTGACCCTATTTTAGTGGAAGAGGCTCTGGAAATGCACCAGTGTTCAGAGGAAAAGGTAGGAACCTTCATGCTTCATGGGAACCCTCTGGAAAGGCGGGACAGAGCTCCCTTTCCCTACCAGTGACTGCAGGCAGAGGCAGTTGAAGCACAGAATCTTCCGTATCCAGACAGGCGTTTGGCTGGTTAGGGTGTTTGGCTTGGGTGAAGCATTGGATTGAAGACTATCTTAGAATCCCAGGGAAGAGAAGGGAGAAATGACCTGGGCAAAAAGCCATCCTTTTGGATGACTGGGGAGACTGCTGGCCACTTTGCCTTTGCTGTTCTGGGTTCAGTATCCTACCTCAGTGGGAGTGTAGATGTGCATGGTGGGACCTGAACGGAGGTTGGGAGTTGGGGCTGGGCGTGGCTCCCGAAGGATGATGTGCGGTGACATCAGCCTGTCTGCCCTGGCTTCTCAATAGTCCTCTGCTTGCGAGGGCACCTCAGAGGGGCTCCTGAGGCTCTGGCAAAGGATGCAGACTCCCCCAGGCAGCCCCCTACACACATACTCCTCCACTCAGCTGTGCTATGTGACTGGACCCCTTTCTCTAATCTGTATTTTCTTCTCTCCCTTAGATGATGGAGTTTCTTCAGTTAATGAGCAAATTTAAGGAAATGGGCTTTGAACTGAAAGACATTAAGGAAGTTCTGCTATTACACAACAATGACCAGGACAACGCTCTGGAAGACCTCATGGCTCGGGCTGGAGCCAGCTGAGACCAGGCCTGCCAAGGCCCTGCCACGGAACCAGCCCCACAGGAGGCCCTGAGGAGCCCACCTGTGGGGGAGAAGGGGCACTCTTGGGGATTTTCTTTTGGGGGTGGAAGGTCAGGTGGGAGACTCTGCTTGCCCGTCTCCCTGAGCCTAGGCCCTGAGCTGGGGAGCAGAGGGGAAGATCAGGACAAATGAATGCCCCCAAACTGTCCTGGCTCCTTCCATATTAAATGTATTTTGAGAAGTGTCCTTCCCACCTCAGCCCTCCAGAGAAGCTTCCCTGCTCTTTCTGGGGTCTGTGTGTCCTCAGCGGAAACCTGTCCGGCTGCCAGGAGGAGTTGGGGAGGAGGAGTGGGAGGGCCAGACTCTGCTGCTTTGGGGCTAGATGCTTCCCTCCCCTGCACTGGTGGACTGAATTCTAATCCGAGTTGAGTGCAATTGAAAGGTTCTTCCAGGGTTTATTTTTTCCCCTTTTAACAAGGTCTCTAGCGTTACACTGGTTCCTCAATGTCTCCAAGGTGCAAAGAATGCCCTTTTCCCCACGGGGCCCCGAGTTTGCCTCTTCTGCCAGGCAGTCACCACGCTTCCCTGCCCCAGTCTGTTTCTTTCGGCTTGGTTTGGACCACCACCTCCCCTACCCAGGATTTTAGAGCCCGCGCTCTAGGAAACAGCTGTCGTTTGAGAAAGCATTGGCCCCTTCCAGCACACTGAGTAGGGGAGAAACGGGCCCCAATTCAGCTGCCCAGCACTAACTCCACCTCAGTTCTCCTCAGAGAACAGCCTCTCCCTCCAGCCCCCTGCTCTAGGATGACACAATGAGTAACACCTAGTCATAGAAATTAGTCTCTTTGGTTTGTTTTGTATTATGTTGTACATCATTAAAGATCTAAATACAAAGGATATACATCTTGATGAATCTAAAGTAATTTGCTAACTATTTTGATTCTTCAGAGAGAACTACTAATAAAAATCTAAAAGGTACGACCTGCTGTGATCATTTATTGCCAAGGGCTGTATTACTGAGGGGCATGGGAGGTGGTGGTGAAGGGATTTCCTGCTTAGATTTGCTGGAGATGGAACAGGACCTAACCGTTTTCTGTCATTTCAGTGCTTTCTTCCCACTTGGCCTGTGGGACCCAGGAGCTGGCCCTCCAGTCTGCCCTGGTTTTTGGTTTGCAAAGTTAGGCCCACAGTCTGTTTAAACCTGACCCGGCTCCGTCTTCTGGGCCATGGACGTTTGCCTGCCTGCAAGACTGACTGGGGGCTGAGACAGGCTGGGCTTTCGCACCCAGAGATGGTTCCCAGAAGGCCCTTTTCCGTGAGCAGCATCAGGCATTCATGTGCTTTGCACCGCAGGCAGGACTGGATTCAGACTGCCACCAGCTCTCGGTGGTGCTGTGGTATCTGATCGAAATGGGGTAATCCCTAACGTTTCTTGTCCTTGTACTTAGTACTGTCCCACAGTACCTCTGGTGCTCCTGGCTGGGGTGGGTCTCTTTTAGTGATTGTGAGGCGGGCCTGCAGAGCCTTTGGGCTGGGACGCCCCAACCTGGAGACAGGGCGCCCTCTGGTGGTCACATCAGGCACGGCCAGGGGTTGACCAAGGGAGGCAGGGCAGTAGCCTCTGAGCGCTAGGCTCTCTTCTGGCCTTTAAAATTAATTAAGCCCTCCTTTTACTTCTTTTAAAATTTTACCCATAGTTTTATGTATTTATTTTTTGGTGAGGAAGACTGTCGGTGAGCTAACATCTGTTAAGCCCTCCTTTTAAAAGCTTAAAAAGTTATCCTTTACCTATAGGCAATTAAAGTTTCCCACCATGATGGGCATTAGGGCCAAGGCTGTGACACATGATCAGTTTGACCCAGGGTGGCCTTGCTAAGTGATGGACCACCTGTAGGTCACCTTGTATTTCTCGAGCCTCTTCCTCCTAAAAAGACACACAGCAAGCAGAACTCACATGAAGTACGTGCACGTGTGTAAAAATTCTGCTTCAGAGTCTCGGACTGTAGACTAGAGCACTCAGGGCCGAGACACTGACCCCAGGCCCTGGAGAGACGTGGACAGCCAGGGCGATCCTAGCTGAAGGGCAGGCGGAGACGGACTTGCCTGAGATCTCCAGCTCTTCGCCTCTTCTGTGAGGGAGGGGACAGGGTGGGTGAAGAGTCGCAGACAGGAGCCAGGAACTGCCACAGGAACCTGAGAGCTACTGGGGGCTGTAACAGGCTGATGGTCCCAGCAAAAGGCAGAGATGGGAAACACACAATGCAGTGACCTGGACTGCAGGAAGGGAGGGGAAGTGGAAGCCTAAAGCCTGTCCCACATATGCTACAGTTAAAGACACGTCAAGGCAAAGGTTTACTCATTTTACATTTTCAAAAGCTAACTTAAAGCCCCAAATCACTCTCCAAGGGCTGAGGGGGCAAAGCTCACCCCGCCCCTGCCCCACCAGCACCAATGTTTTAGTCCTGAAGAAAGGCACAGAATTCAGCTGATAAAAGCCCCTGGGCTCAGCATGTTATCGTCCCCAGCTTGTGACCTCTGACCTCTAGGTTACTACAGACCACCCCATCCTCTGATCCCCAAATTTAGAAACATCTACAGGGTTATTAGACTCAGGGACGTTTTCATAGACAAAGGGTCAGTAAGAGACATGCTCTTCAAGCCCCAAAGAAAAGGGAGGGTCATATTAAGTTCTTCTGGCTGATCTGTCCTTCCTTACAGATGCTCCTGTGCTTGGAACTGAGGGACAGTTCCACATTCCAACACAGAGGAGCTGGGGCCCAGCTAAGGCCATGCGTGGCAGGGGAGGGGCGAGCATGGGCAGGACTGGGGAGCGGGTTCTGGTATCTGCAGGGACAACCTGGCAGGGGCCTCTCTAGCCCTTGAGACCCCTGCACAGGCTCCGCAGCTGCCCCACCACCCCATACTGGATCTTGCTCTAAGACACCACTGTCTTCTCAGGGGCCACGGCCGGCCTGTGGCAGGCCAGGTACAGTTGCAGCTGGCTCCTCAGACTCTGGATGCACTTGGATTTCAGAGCCATGATTTCATCCAGCTGGGTCACAAAATCTTCAAAATCCTGAGAAAGGAAACAAAGGACAAGTGAAGCTTTTGCTATGGCTTGCCTTCTGCCAGATCTGCTTTTCTAGTCCCTTCTCTTATAGGAAGATTTCAGAGCCCAGGCCCCTCTTCCACCTGGAAAACTTGCAGGACAGTCACTGAGGCACAGGATGGGGCCCACTTCTCTGCATTTGAGACACTTTCTATGTAGAGAGGTATTTTGCAGGGAAGAGGGGTGTTTTCGTAGACGTACTTCTGGTCTGCATGTGGCAGGTCACTGTTATCGTCACAGGGAGGGGCCCCAGCAAGCCACTAGGAAGGCAGCGTGGTGAAGGATAGAGGCTGGAAATATTTTAGCCTGGGCCTGGAGAGTACAGCACCAGCTCCCACCTGTCCTGGCACCCCTCAAGCTGTCTCAGGAGAGGCAAGGCCTTAACAACGTTCAGAGTGTGACAGCAGACCCTTAGCCCACACGTAACCACAGCAAACAAGGATGACCATCACACTACTGCAGGCGAATTCCAATAGCCCCTGAGTGTCCAGCCAAGGCCACTTACAGTAGGAGCCAGCTGGCTCATCAGGCTCTCCTCTTTGAAGCCCAGCTCAGCCATTTCATCCAGCTGTTCCTGGTGTGCTCGGATGACCACCTGCCTGGGAACACCAGAGGGGACGTGGTGAACTTCTGGGCCTCCCATCTCTCCTAGGCAGCTTTCTGGAGCTGAGCCTCATTTCCAGGCCAGGAGCTGCCCCTGCTCAAAGTGGTCAAGGCTTTGACCAGGACCAGTTCACCACCATCTCCTCCCCTCACCTGTCCTTTTCAGGAATTGTCAAGGGACTAGGGAGTACCAATGAGATGGAGAGAAAGAGGGGCTTCTGGAGCTGCCCCCTGCCTCCCCAGGTACAGAGGGACAGGGCTTGGGTGCCGTTTCACCTGCACAGGAGCTTCCCACAGCTTCCCTGCCGAAAGACTCAAGGCCACTGCAGCTGACACACTTGGCACAAGGTAGAGCCTGCTGCCAAGCCTACTGTCATTTCTACTTCTAGGGACCAAAGCAAGGGGGTTTGAGACCCTATTGATGGGTAGAGACCACAGAGACAGTAAGATTGTCTATCTGGGAGAGGCGGGCCCCTCAGCTCTATATCCCTGCATGCCCTTCTCTTTGTCCGTGGCCCTGGCCTGAGCCCCAGCAAGCAGGAGCCAGATAGCTGGCCTAGGTCTCAGGAGCCCTAGCAGAGGGCTGTAGCTTCATAGAGGAAGCGTCTCTTCCTACAGGCCCACAGTGCCCTCCAGCTCCTGGGCCTCTGATGCTGCGAGGGGCCCTGCTAGATCTTTCTGCCTCCTTTCTTTCGCATCCTCTAAAGTTGCTGTCTCATTTCTTTCTGCTGCACCAACCACAGCATCCTTTGGGGAAAGCAGCACAAATTACCAGCCCCTGTTTTTTACCTTCCCCATTTGGGAAGGTGCCCAGGCTGTCTTGGCTCTGGGGGCACAAAGCTGTAGCTACTACCTCCCTGGGCAGCACTTCCTGGAACACGGACCCAACAGAATGAAGAAGAGGATTCTGATCTGACCACAGGTCATAGGCTTGCATATGGGGACAGATCCTCCCTTCACTTACATTTTAGTTTCCCAGGCAGAGGGTCCACCCACCCTGGCAGGCCTGCTCCAATGCATTTTATTCCTGCTGTTCATGTCACATGCATCTAGGCAGGCTCCCTTGAAAAGCTGGACAAAGTCTTTCTCTAGTCACAGTACAGCTCTGACAATGAGCCAACCACAGCCATTCCCAAAACAGAACATTAAGCTAGGGTGGGAAGAGGGGTGTCAAAGGAGCTCAAGTCTTGGGCGGAAAGTCCAACTTACTGTGCATGCCCCAGAGTGGGCTGATGGAGTATCCTGGCAGTCTTAGAAGAGCAGCTGAGGACCAGGGGAGAGTCTGGCTTTGCTAAGCACCTTGGGATCAGCCTGTGTTTGAGCCACACAATGTCCTCACTGTAGCAGGGCAACTTGATGGGGTCTGTGGACAAACCCAGCTCCTGCCAACCAAGCCCTGCTGGATGCTCTCTCTCCTGGGCCCAGGGCTGGTCAGCTACAACACTACTTCCTGTTTGTAAGGTGAGAGTAGGCTCAGGGAGGGGTCCTCCAGTATGTATGGTGGGGAATGGCTTTCCTGGGAAACCCTGGGACCCGTCCAGCTCTGTCTCCTCAGCATCAGCATCGTACTGCTCACTATCTCCAAGTTCCTGGGAGAAGACTGCAGTCTCTCTGCTCTGACAGCCCTCCCCCAGGTCAGCGTCCCTCTTGGGCAGCTTGTCCGGTGGGTGCTGATGGATGGGTGATGGGGACAGAGCTGGAAGATCACCACTAGGCTTATTGTCAGGGGGAGATGATGAGAGCCACAGGTGCCGAGTTGCTGAAGACGTTGGCAGGACTGCCTCCTGATCACTAGAAGACACTGTGTGGCCCACAGATGGGCCCCCTGTGCCCACTGCCACTAGACTGTGCACAGCCCCACGCTGGGCCGGCTGCTCCGAGGGAGGAAAGCCCTCATTGTCTGGGTTCTCCAGGAGGGACACAGTGAGGGGAGCCATCAGTCCAGAAGCATATTCAGAGTACATGCCTGACTCCCCTCTAGAGTCTTCCCCTTGGAAAGAGTTACTGTTTCTCATTGTTCTGGTCGCTAGAGTTGGGCTATCTTCACTGACTTCTCTCAGAGGTGTGCTGGCTGTGTCTCTTTGGTCTGGGGGTCCAGGAACAGCAATGTGGGATAATGAGAAAGTGACACTGTCTTCCTCTGGGGATGGTGAGCTGCCCTCAGCCTGCCCAGGAACCTCACTTCTGAAGGCATCCGGTCTGAGATCCAAGGCTGGGCTGCCACCTCTTTTCTGGCCACACACAAAGTCCACCTGTGAGCAGTAAGGCTTCTCCGCCAGGTTGTCTCTACGAGAAGGCCGCCCTGAGGAGGTGGAGTCCTCCTCTCTGCTCCACTCCAAGGGCACCTTACTTGGGCTGTGGCCGTGATCAGATGCAGCTCTTCTATGGCTTGTGGGGTCCCTGGAGTACATCCAGCTTTCCGTTAGACCCTTCTCGTCACCATCTGTTCTGGGGCTAAAAAACAGACTCTGCCGCCTTTCGGCTACCTGTTCCTCGGGACCTTGCTCCTTCTGATGAAGGAAGAACGAGCCTTCGCTCTTCTCCAGGGTGTGTCTCTGCTTTGTGGTCCTCTGACTGGAGACATGTGAAAAAGAGTCTTCACTGAAATCGCTGTCATCAAGGTCCTCAGCTTGGGCTCCATCGTGGCTCTCAGAATAAGAGCGGAAAGGAAGTGGGGTCTCATTCTGGAGCTGCCCCTCTTGGGGCCTGTACTGGCATAAAAACCTTTCTAGTGGTTGGTACTTCAACTTCTGCTGGAGGAGAGGTGGCTGCTGGAACTGCTGGTGATAAAAGCGCAAATGTTCCTCCCTCTCCTTCTGATGTGGAGGGATGTCTGTCCAAGCTGCTGAGGCAGGCCTGGCAGGCACGTCCCCCTTGCTGGCCTGACTGTACTCTGCTAAGTGGTGGACGCTGCCAAAGGGGAGCGCAACTCGTGACACGAGCTGCTTCTGCACTGGCTGCACAGTCTGCACTTTCTTGCCCTTGGAGGGCAGCCTGCCATGCACCAGGTCTTTTCCTGGGCCAGGGGTGCTGCTGCCCCACCTGAGGGCAGTTTTGCTGCTGATTTGATTTTTCCCAGAGCAGAATGAAGCTGACTCTCCTGCCCCTTTTTTGGCTAAATGTCTAGACTGCACGGCTCCTTTGATGGGGCTGGTCTGAATGACCCACTCTTCGGGAGGACTCCCTCTGGAGCCACCTCTTTTACCAGGGACTTGAGGTACAGAAGCGAAAGGGATGTTGGGTGGGTGGCTGGCCAGAGGATGGGCCTTTCCTTTCGTGGAGACAGGTGCCACTGTGACTGACTGCTGAAGCCCCAGCTTGACTTTTTTGGGAGAACATTTGTCCCCTGGCAGGGCCACAGGGGAGCTCTGAATTCGTTTTGGAGACGAGTTCCCAGATGTCCGATTTCGAGCTGACGTGCAACATTTAGTGCCTTTCTTTAGTTCTTTGACCCTGTAAATGACCATGTTAAGTTAAATGTGTATTCTTGCATGTTCTGTAATTCTTTTTCTACAGCTTTCAGGGAAAATAAAAACCAAAGAAAAGTATTATAAGAATTGGGAGTTATTTTTCTATCTGGGAGAGAATAAGAGGAAGTGGAGAGATTCTATTTCAGCATGAGATACCTCTCTTTACCTGAATAAAAAAGATCAGTGACTTCTCTGAGGATATAAGCACGCACCGCACATTCCATGGTCAGAAGAGTTTTGGAAATCACCGCAGTTCCATGTGCGGGACAGGCCAGGGGAGGAGTCTTGGAAGTGTACTCGGTCCATGCAGGGCTCACGCCAGGCTTCCTGAAGATGGCCAATTCAGGAGCCTCATGTCTACCGCTCACCTGCTATTGCACAATCAGAGCCCTCTCTTCCTGCAAACCACGGCTTTTCAGGCTTCTTTGAGAAAACGAGTTCCCTCAGACCTGCTGGGCACTTCAGGAAGCAAAAGCCCTCTGGAAATAAGTGGGCTGTGCTAATTCCTTAAGGGAGACATGACCTGTGCATTCCCAGGGTTTCTCAACCTCAGCACTAGGTATTTGGAGTCAGATAACTCTGTTGTGGGGCCGTCCTGTGCACTGTGGGATGTTTAGCGGCATCCTTGGCCTCCACCCCCTAGATGCTAGTAGCACTTCTCCCCAGTCACGACAGTCAAAAGTGTCTCTAGACATTGCCAAATGTCCCCTGGGAGGTAAAATCACCCCCTATATAGAGAAATACACAACCATGCTATATTCCACACAGGAATTTTAGAGAATATGAAAAATCCAGAATTCGGTATCTGTGATACTTAAAACAAAAACACTGTAAGAATTTGGAATTACAAGAAAACATCAAGCAAAACTGTGACTCTCCAGTGGTTGGTTTGTAGATTCTGCATTAAAATCCCCAGGAGGAGCAGTGCTTCTGCCTGGGGGCTCCCGGAAAATGTCTTTCCCATTGTTCTGGTTTTAATCCAATCCTCAGTGGGAGCCAAAGGACTCCTCTGGCCATTTCTGAAAACCAAGACAGTAAACCTGACACTGAGACTTGATTTAAATCTTCCTTTTACGTCTGAGAGGCAAGGCAAGCAGCTAACACAGCTAGGCAGAGAGACGCGGGATGCGACTGAAGACACGTGCACTGTGCCCCTGGGCCTTCGCTAGGTGCTGCAGCAGGGCACGAAGACAAGGGACGGGCTGAGAGCTGACACAGCAAGGCTAGATGGTTCCAAGCGACTTCCTCTTATACAAATCAAAGCTACTTTACTTTTACTAAGAGAGAAAGACCAAAATTTCCCCTTAGGAGTCACAGTAAATAATTCTAGAAACCTGAGTGCCAGAAGGAATCCTACAGGCAATCTGGTCATTGATGCTATATGCTTCCAATACACTCTGCCTGTTAGCGGAACCACTCCTGTCGCTGAGCTGTCTTCTGATATACCTGCTGGGGGTTCAGCCGGACTTCATTTTTGGACTACTGAGCAACATTCTTCTAGCATGTGGAGGGATAAACATTTTAAATGAGAGGGAAGTTTTTAAAATAAGCAATAAAATCATCCTCATCCTGTGTACGTATAGATTATTACCTAAATTAATTTAATTAGGCCTCATTTAAGCATATAAATGCTTTTCATATTCATTTTCAATAATTTATCAGACTGCTTTGAATGGGAGAGACTATTTCTATTGTACTTTTTCTATTCTTTTTTTTAACCCAAATTATTTCAAATAACTTCTCAATGTAGCCACTATGAGAAAGGGTTATTTGCATCTTCCTTACTGGGGCACTGAGAGGAATACCTTGTCTTCTGCTCCTAATGCGGAAGCTCTCACCTCAAGCAGATGATACATGCCTGTGATGTGGGGAGTAAGCGGCGTTATGAAATAAGATCGGCCTAGAGTTAATAATTGTTGAAGTTGGACAACGGATACATGGCGGGAAGGAACTTCAAGCCATACTGGTTTTTTGGGAACACTTTTTGATCATCCCAGGTCTTCTATGGGCTCTCAGTTCATGCAGTAGCCTCTCCACTTTCTTCTCGCGGTGCTGGTGCGCTGGCATTAGGAAACCATGCAAGAAAGGAAAGCTCCTTGAGGAAACTTCTTTGGGGGACCTCTTAGTATCACTTGTGTTAGAGTGAACATATACTGAGCGCTCACTGTGTGCCAGGTGTGGTGCTAAGCCCGCCAGACATAGTACCTCGTTGATTCTACATAACTGTTACATGAGGTATATGAGGTGCCATTACTATCCCCTTTCAGATAAGGAAACTGGGGCCCAGAGAGGTTGAAAACTTGCCCAAGGCCACTCAGCTAGCTAGTGGCAGAGGCAGGGTAGTCCAATTGGCCCAGATAGTCTGCTCTGGTAACCACTCTGTAAACTCTCTCTCCTATTGAAATGAGATAAAGTACCCAGAGGCCCCACTCAAGCCCTGACACCAGGGGCAGCTCCTTTCATTCACAAATACTTACTGTGCATCTACTGGGTACCAAGTACTGTGTGGGCAGTAGACATACAGTGGAGAAAAAGATAGATCATGTTCCTGTCCTCATGGAACTTAAACGATAGCTCATCTTTCCTTCTCAATGAGTTTCATAAAATGCCACGGATACTAAAGATTCCTCAACAGTAATTAAAAAAAAAATGTTTCCCTCAAATACTTTGTTAACCCTGGAGACAGCTTCTGGGAGACGGAAGAGGCTACAAGAGGACCAGGGAGCAAAGCAGCCAGAGGGAAGGAGGGTAACGAGAGCATCTTCACCCACCTAGGAGACACGTAAGATGGGGGAACGCTGGCAGATACCAAAGTCACCCCAGAAAGAGCCCTGACCAGGCAGTCAGGGGTGCGAGCTCTGCCACTAACTCCCAATAAGCCCTTTGAAAGTTGCTGCCCTTCTCTGGGCCTCAGTTTCTCCTTCTGTAACATGTCTGGTTTAGTCTCTTCTGGAAGTACATAGCTCTAAATGCTTCTGCCTTGACAAGTAATAGGTGCTGTGTCCCTTACAATTAGGGCTGAGGCGAGCAAGAAGAAAACCTCATGGAGCCTTCTACTCCAAATAAATATTTCATCTCCCACTAACCATTTAAAAGCCACTGATGGAGTTGTCTCCTGAAAGGGAATGTGTTACCTTCCTCTTGTCACATTCACGCTTATAAAATGGCAGGGCCTACCACGTCACATTCTTCAAATGACCAATTGTACATTCCCCTGGTAGTAGGATCACTGCCCCAAGAACAGGCTTGTGGAGCTCAAGGTCAGATTCCTGTGTGTGTAAGAGACACACACACACATGACCTGCACTGAAGGACTCACCGGTCAGCATAGCGCAAGGTATTCAGAGTGTGCTCGGTGGCCACATGGCTTGGTGAGATGTTGGCGATCATGCAGGTTTTGGCATTGCCGATGAAAGAGTCCTTGAGAACCTGTGCGAACAGAAGGCAGGTCAATGAAATCAACTAAGAAAGGGCACACTGACTACTTACTGTGTGCAGGACACTGGGCCACAGTCCCCCTGTCTACAAAAAGGCAATTCATAAATGAAGAGATACAAATGATCAATAAACACAAAAAAAGGTACTTGTGTTACTACTGATCAAAGAAATGCAAACAAACCTCTAAAAAACTAATATTTTTTCACCTATAAGATTAAGAAATGACACCTTGCCCCTGGTGATGATTTGGGGAGAGGGGCGCTCTTGTACACTGCCACACTGCCCCTGGACTGTGTGCCAGGAACTGGAACAAGCTTTCGGGAGGGCAGTGTGGCAATTTGTATCAAAATGGACACTACTGGTTTGGCAATCACACTTCCAAGATTTTATCCCAAGAAGATAACAACTGCTCAATTGATCAAAAATAAAGTACACCCAGGCTATTCATTACAACATTATTATAATAATAAAATTTGGAAAATCTAGGAGTCTTTAAACAGGGAACAAACTAAGTAACTGTAAACTAAATACAATACAACGATTAAAAAGAATTATGCATATCTGTCCTTAGGTACATGGAAAGATCTAAAGCTTACCGTTGAGTGAAAAAGGTCTGACTTCCTAACTCTCTAAGTGGATCTACGTGTGGATATGTGGGCAGAGACGCCTGCAAGGATGTTCACCAGACGGAGCAGTAGTTACCACTGGGAGGTGGGCTCTCAGGGACTTTTTACCATCTTTGTACTTGGATGCACTCTTTGGATTTTCTTTTTTTTTAATTAGATAGGAACACATTTTCTGGGGATGGGGAACTTGTTTTAAAAAAACAACAGAGCCACTATCAGAATCAGGACTAGCCACGCATAAGAAGGGCTTCCTAAGGTCCCTGACTGAGACAGTGTTTGACAAGTCCCAGTCTAACCCAAGGTCACCAGTTCTGACCAGCAAGGAGCCATGTTGCTACAGGTCCTGCCCCAGTCTGGCTGCACAGAGTGAAAACCTCTCCCAGAATACGAGGGTCCTCACCCAGACCGCCCTCCACTGCGCACAGGACTCCGTGCAGAGAGGAGCCAGGGCGCCCACAGCTGTCTTCACAGTTGTCTGTGCACAGGCAGGCCCCGCCACGGGCCACTCTGCTGCAGCCATTACAGATGCTGACTTACTGGTGTTTTCCACCAATAAAGAAGCACATTTTCATGACAGAAAAACGCAAGAAAAAGATTATCTACCACTCAGAATAATCAGTTAACATATGCATAATTTTTCTGTGTAGTTTTTTTTCTCATTTCACATTTTTTAACCATAGATCTTGGTCATCTTTCTGTCAGTACCTGCCCCAAATTGATCTCATTCTTTTTAACTGCGCCACTATTTTTTGTCTTGAAATACTGGGTTAGATTTCACAGCTAAGAAAGTACCAAATGCAACTATACCCCCGGCCTCTTCAAAGGCTCAGAGACGCCACCGGATCAGCAAGGTTTCTCTACATTAGAAATAAGGAGAGGGCGGTTGGATGGTGACCAGAAGAGCGCTGTCGCCCCTGTAGGAGCCCGGCTGCCTCTCCCCTCCGCCGAGACTGAGAGCTCCTGGAAGGAACGGGGCTCCCCCCACCCCCGCCGTGAAGGAGAACAAACTCAAAGCTCACATTTAACTTTACCTGAGTTAATTTGCTTTGCCTGAAGGGAGTGTGGGTGTGTTCCTGGTCCAACGCTCGGATACACTCCTTCAGCTGCAAAGTAGTAGAGTGACAACAAGCACATCACATATACATGCAAACAAAGAGTAACAGGCCAGATTTTTCTTAAATAAACCACATTCAGGCAATCCTCCAAAAAGAAGTCAAAATGCCCTGGTAGTCTCTTGTTCAACAAGAAGAAAACAAGCTAGACTGGGAATCATCGTCCTGTGTAAGCTGTGCCCAGTTAAGGGCCCCCCACCTTAACAGCTGTGATCCTAGGATTAGCCCTGATAGCATGGACCAGGTCCCAGAGTCCAAGCTTACGTGGTGGCAGTTCCAGTTTGCCAGAACTTTCTCTCTTCTTACATTCTTCCCAACTAAAGACGCACTTCAGTAGAGAAAATATCCACACCACTCCCCTGCCTCCCCGCTCACACACGCACACCTACAGGGGTAGATTTAAATGTTGACTCAGTTGTTTGAATGGGGTGGGAGAAATTCTAGAGTCAGGGCACTGACTTCAGGCACACCTGACATGATACACTGAGAAGGGTACACCTCCCGTGGTATTTTTGCTAAAAACTCATTACTTCAATCTAATCATGAGAAAACATCAGACAAACCCAAATTCAGACATTCTGAAAAATAACTGGCCAGCATTCTTCAAATGTTAAGGTCATGACTGGCAAAAACTGAGGAGACTACAGAAAAACGACAACTAAATGTAACAAAGGATCCTGGAGCTGAAAAAGGATGTTAGTGGGACTGCTGGTGAAATTCAAATGTCTGTAGGTTAGTTAACAGTATTATGGCAATGTTAATTTCCTGATGATTTAGATCACTTTACTATGGTTATGTAAGATGTTAACATTAGGGAAGCTGGGGGGCTGGCCCAGTGGCACAGCGGTTAAGTTCACATGTTCTGCTTTGGCGACCCAGGGTCTGCTGGTTCGGATCCTGGGTGTGGACATGGCACCACTCATGAAGCCATGCTGTGGCAGGTGTCCCACATATAAAAGTAGAGGAAAATGGGCATAGATGTTAGCTCAGGGCCAGTCTTCCTCAGCAAAAAACAAACAAAAAAAAGGAGGACTGGCAGCAGATGTTAGCTCAGGGCTGATCTTTCTCAGAAAAAAAAAAATTAGGGAAGCTGGGAGAAGAAATGTTGTGTATTTATTTTAGCAACTTTTTAAATAAATCTAAAATTATTCAAAATTTAAACAAGAAAAAGAAAAAGATGCTGATTTCTCTCTCAGCCTCCCAATTTATCCCTCATGAGGCATGGAAATAACGTGCCTAGCTGATGACTTCAGTTCTGATCAAAGGACTTAAATAATATGCATGGGCACAAGGGAGCACCATGCAGCTATAGAAAGAATCAAGGGAGATCTCTATACAGCCATGGAGTGAGTTCCAGGACACTGTGGGGTAGAAAAGCAAAGTGCACAACAGTGTTTACAGTACCCTGCCTTTTTTTCTGAGAAAAGTGGTGAGTACAAACATAGAGACAGGTATGAGGCTGGCTCCGTGGTCGAGTGGTTAAGTTCATGTGCTCCGCTTCAGCGACCCAGGGTTTCACTGGTTGGGATCCTGGGCGCAGACATGGCATCACTCATCAAGCCATGCTGAGCCAGTGTCCCACATGCCACAACTAGAAGGACTCGCAACTAAAATATACAACTATGTACCGGGGGCCTTTGGGAGAAAAAGGAAAAATAAAATCTTAAAAAACAAACAAACAAAAAAACATCGAGACAGGTAGAAAAATGGTTATCTAAGGGGAGGGAGGGAACAGGGTTGAGGGGACAATGTGAATGTGAGGGAACAGAATCTGAAGGTGGCTTGTTTTCCAATTTTTACTTTAACTGAATATGAAATTGGTAAGCTCAAGCACACAGAAGAATTATTTCAAGTGACTTTGCAACACAATATTATGACTATACATCTCTAGTGGGCTACAACCTAAGGGTAAAAAGGAAACTGCAAAGAAATCTTTTTTCGTTTGAGGAAGATTAGCCCTGAGCTAACTACTGCCAATCCTCCTCTTTTTTCTAAGGAACACTGGCCCTGAGCTAACATCCATGCCCATCTTACTCTACTTTATATGTGGGACACCTACCACAGCATGGCTTTTTGCCAAGCAGTGCCATGTCCACACCCGGGATCCAAACTGGCGAACCCTGGGCCACCGAGAAGTGGAACGTGCACACTTAACTGCTGCGCCACCGGGCCGGCCCCTGCAAAGAAATCTTAGTCTGAATTCAGTAATCACTCTACGAGTAACAGTAGCACTATTCTGAAATACATACATATTGAAGTAGAGCAGATAAATTATATTAATGTTTTTAGGAACCGAGAATTCTAGCATAAGAGAAATATAAATTCAAAAAAGTTAAGCAAAAACCCTGGAATCTTAATTTTGAATTAATTTATTAGTATAAATCCCTCATATATTTTTCTCCTTCAAAAAAATTTATTTCCAGGGCTGGCCCTGTGGCTTAGTGGTTAAAGTTCTGCATGCTCCGCTTTGGTGGCCCAGGTTTGTGGGTTCAGATCCTGGGCGCAGACCTTCACTGCTCGTCAAGCCATGCTGTGGCGGCAACCCACATCCAAAATAGAGGAAGCCTAGCACAGATGTTAGCTCAGGGCCAATCTTCCTCAGCAAAACAAAACAAAACAATTTCCTACCTCCATCCATTAAAAAGGTCTAGAAGCAAAACTAACCCAGTGGTAGTAAGCACCCCTAGCACCCTTAAGTGGTCTCTAAATAGCATTTCCCTCTAAAACCAGGGCTTGTTGAAGAAATGGCTGATTCAAGGTCTGGGGAAGGAAATGTACAAGATAAGCCTAGAACATCCTGTCACTGCATAAAGCCAGAAGGCTATCAGGAAGTAGTAGAGTTGGGTCAAAAAGACACAGGAACATAATTGAAAAGGCTCCCACTGGCCAAGGACATACAATTTAAGCAGTGAAAAGAATAATGATTATAAAGTGTTATAATAATACAAACACACAAAAAAAGTAAACAACAACAACACACTCATTGGTCATGTTTAGGTTACTAGGACACCAACTCATTCTGAGAACTGGTGAGTAAAGGCAAAAAGTCAAGCATTCATCTTGCCTCCACTGTATAAACTAAATTTCAGGACAATCAGATAGTTTTGGGAAAGTTCTTTCCAACTAATAAAAACGGAAGGAATATTAGAATTAGAATATCACCATTTTGGAATCCCTAATGAAACAATGGACACAGGCGATGCTCATCAACGACTGCTAAAACCATTAGTTGAAAAAGGCTGATGGGAAACTTCATACTGGAGGAACTAGGCTGACAACATTTGAATTTTTCTTAATTCTTAACATCACAAAAAGAGACAATCAGACGTTCTGTACCTCCTGATGTGTTCCTATAGGAAGTCCAAGAACCACCTATGAATCGTTCTTGCCAAAAAAATAAACCTAAATCTGATCAAGCTTCTAGATTAGCACTTTCCCATAGAAATATGTATTTCCCAATAGAAATATATTTACACAAATGCAAACCATATATGTAATATTAAATTTCTAATAGCCACCTTAAAAAAATAGATGAAATTATATATACTATATAATTATGTATAATATTCCATATATAATATACAATATGTATGTAATATATATAAAATATGTAATCTTAATTATATATTTTAGTTAATCCAATACACCCGACAGTATTATTTCAGCATGTACATCAATGTGGAAAAATATTGAGACATTTTACATGCTTCAAAATCCAGTGTGTATTTTACTCTTAGAGCACACTGCAATTCAGACTTGCCGCATTTCAAGTGCTCAGGAGCCACATGTGGTTTAGTGGCTACCATATTGGACAGAAAAAATATAGATCTTAATCACTTTAAAGAAAATATAGACAATGGAGTACCAGGTTAAACATCAATGTGGGGATGCAGTCAGCCTAATCCAGAATGTGGGAAATCCCACAGGACAAGTGACCTAGTTTTCTTCAACAAATACATTGATATAAAAAAAAGAGAGAGAAGAACTCATATGGAATACGAGACAGATGAACCAAAAACAATCCAAGGATCTTGTTTGCATCTTGATTTGAACAAACCAACTGTAAAAAGACAAGTGGAGAAATTATAACACTTACTGGATAACAGACAACATTAAATAATTATTTCTTTAGGTATGATAATGGTATTATGGTTGTAATAAAAAATAAGAGTCCATTGAGATATATAATGAAACATTTGTGGAAAAAATGACATGATAACAGAATTTGCTTTAAAATAATCCAACTGGGGAAGGGAAGGTTGGTTAGATTTTCACATGTTGAAGGTGGGTGGGTGACAAGTATTTGGGAGATCATTATACTATCTGTTCTACTTTCGTATGTTTGAAAAATTAATACAGTTTTAAAACTTGATGAGAGGGCGAAAGCTAACCTAAGTTAACCATTCAGTAACTGCAGAAATACTTCTCTGTTCCTAATTGGCAGGCACTGACCAGAGGAAGAGAGGGCAGGGAAAGAAGGGAAGAGGGGCCTAGAATTGTGAGAGTCTGACTGAGCAGCCTCCAGCTCCGACCCTGGAATTCCACTGCCAGATAACAGCACACCCTTGCTCTGCTGAGTCCATGCCACCCTCACCCCTCTGGCTGCATGTAAAGCGGGGCAAAATCTCTCATGGACGATTTTTAGATTAAAGCTTTCAAACAACTTACAGCCAGAAGACTCTGGTTTATTTCTGCACCTTCCATCTTCGTCTGTCTATCTGAGTCTCTGGCATCCGCTGCTCTTTCACTGCCAGCCAAGTCAATAAAAGAGATCCTAGAGAAAAGACACAGCAGGGATGACTTCTTTGGGGCTTTGGTTTATTTTTACATCAGTCAGCATTTTGTGATGGCAGGAAGAAATTAACACTGGCCCATCCTTGTTAAAGACAAGACATTACTGTCAGCTTTCCAAAAGTATCGCAAGATTCTGATCTGTCAGCTGCTGCTGGCATGGTTCACTTAGACACTTCCGCTTGTTTTAATCATTTGTGAGAAAGTATGAGTGAAATTAATAAAACATTCTTCCCATAAGGCTAAATGACCACAATGCAAATCACTTAGGTGACCACTTAGATAATTAAATAGAAACTTTTGTGGGCTGCTTTCCAGCCAAAAAAAAAATGAAAGAAAGAGAAGAAAAAAAAAAAGACTCATTACTCAGAGGTGAGATAGGCTCATCCATCAGTGTGGCAGAGCTCGCTAAGATAGCACCAGAGAAGGAATGAATGTACCCAATTGTCTTATGGCTTCTTTCAAGAAGGATGGATTAATTTTTCTTTTTTTTTTTGCCTGTAAGCTCTCTGAGATGCATTCCCTGCTACTCCTATACTGATTCTGTGTTTCACGTTAGAAGCAATCAATGTCCCTTTTAATAACTAAGGGTTGACCAACAATAGGTCATTACTTCATGGTTAATCAACTGATGGCACTTTCGTGCAATGATTTATTTCAGCTAACTACTCTACACTGTATCCCTGAAATAAAGAAGTCCTTGGTGGCAGGGTCCTGCTGTTGATAACACATATTTCAAAGCCACATTAGGGAAAGCAGACAATGCAATTCCCTGCAGATTTCCAGCTCACCTGCCAAACGTCCTCTTGGCTGAATCTTTGACCTGAATTTGGATGACAGCATGGGAACGGGAGGAGTCTGCATTAACTCCAGTGGCCCCGGTGCTGCGCTCCTTGCTGCCCTTCAGGATCACCTGAAAATAAAAGCCACTGGGTGACTTCACCAAGGAGTAAACAAAGCTGTCCGGCTCCTGAGATTGGCTAAGGGCGGCAGAGACCAGACATGGAACTCTGTCAGTATGCTGCAGTTTTTCCCTCCATGAGAAAAGCTGCCTAAACTCTAAATCATAGAGAGTAAGTACCCAACAGCAATGAAAATAATGTGGAATACTAATCTTGGGGGAGAACATTCAACAGCTCAAGAGCTAATTTACTTCTTGATCTCATATATTCTTTTTAATTTATTTGATGGATTTAGCCTGACTAAAATCCCCAGGGCATAACTTGGCTCCAAAACATGGTCCCATAATACCCATCTATCTTGGCAACTGAAGCAAATGTGCATCCTGGTGACTGATCACATCCCCCTGGTCAACCAGAATGCAGTCACCAAGGAGGCCAGGCCCGATGTGTGGGAACATGGAAGTGACGAGTTATCGTGATTGCCATGAGCCCATGATTTCCCTTGAGACCAACGCCCCTCCTAATAGAAGTAAAGACTACCTTGGGTCCCTCTGGCCACAAGGGAATCAGAGAGAGGAGGTGAAGCCTCAGGACTGGCCTCTAGCCACTGAAAACACAGCCAGAAATGAACATGCTGCTCTGATTTTGGACATGGGGAGGAGTGTTGATTACTGAGAAGAAACAAGATGAAGAACTTTAAAAATATTATTTGATAGGATCCTCACAACAGCCTAATGTGAGGTGAGTATGGTTATTATGTCCAGTTTACAGCTGAGGAATAAACTCAGAGGGTGATTTGCTCACAAACGGCTGTGGTGTGGCAGAACCAAATTCCACGTCCAATATGTCGGACTCCAAAGCCCACGTGGTTTCCACCGCACTGGGGCACTTATGATAAATTCATTTATTCTGCAGTAAATTAAGGGTAAGGAAGTCCTATCTCATTTTTTCCTCAATCTCTCAGAATTTCACTTTATATCATACTCAATGTAGCCACAGTTTCCAAATTAAGAGTCCAAAAGATGACAGAGTCAAACTTCAACAATAAGCCATAAAATATCTTAACAAGCAGGGGCAAGTGGCTTTTTAAAAATTTAACTAACTGACAATAAGTTCCTCCACGGTCTAAGTAACAGCTATGCTTCTAAAGACTATCTGTATGTGGGATTTAGAATTGTATTTCAGAATCATATTTTATTTTTTTAACTTTATTAAGAATCATATTTTAAATGCATTTTGTAAATAGCGTGCTAAAAGTTTAAAGGGACCATGAGGGACTATGATGAATCCTTTTGCAGAGAAGAATCTGTTAATTTATAAAACTAGATTATTAACTGCATAGGTAACATGTTGCTGCTAATCAGGAATCAGACCAGTAATCCCTTACGCCGGGTGTGGCAAGTACCAAAAAAACCACTGCCAACTAAGCTTCGATGCTGACTAGGTCACTTAAGGCCATCTCTGTGACTGAACCATCTAGTTTAAACGCACTTCCTTATCCTGGCCTCTCTGCATTGCTCTGACTTCGTGCTTACGTAAACTGTAATGCAACGATGATGGATCATCTTAGACTGTATTGTTGTTTTTATCAAACTTTTTTCTCTTTTTCATTAGAAAAGTAAGACATGCTTGCTGCGGAAAAGTTGGAAAATATAGGAAAAAAAAGAAGAAAATATATACCTCCTATAATCCCAGAGTTAACAAGATCCTGGTGTATTTCCTCCTAAGTTTCAGGATTCTCATTGCTCTTTTGATTTTTCTGTCTTTTACAAACCCCATGAAGAGACAGGGGAGATCTTTTAAACCTCTGCATTTGTGTAAGCAACATGCTTGATGGATAAAGGAAGGATCACAGAGGGACAGAAGCCAGGTGCCTTCTGCCACAAGTGAGTAATAACGCTACTTCTGCTGGGACCTAGGGAGAGCTCAGAAAGGCCTCCAGGCCATACCTAGCCAGCAACTGTGGACACTGTCAGAAAGTTGAAAGGATGGCCTTGTGGTTCACCCCCGGGGCGGGGGGGGCGCCAAGAAAGACCAGCTTCTGGGGTTCCATTATAGAGTTTTATGCCTGGCTTTCACTGTACCTTGTCCACCATGATGTTACTAGGTGCCTGTGAGTGCATCTCAGAAAACCTAACATGTTGAGGTAAGCTTTCCTAAAATCTCTTTTAGGGGAGGCATGAAGGAATTTTTGGTCCTTGGTCCAGTTTCCTCAGCCTTCACTCACAGCCTGCAATCACCATGCCTTTCAGAAATTGTGGAATAAAACAGCTGAGCTCTAAGGAGTAAAAACGAGGCAGTTTGTGAAGAGCATGAGACAAACTTTTATAAACGATACAATTCAAGTGTAGCAGTGAAGAGAGTGAAATCTGAAGTTGGACATCTGGGTTCACATGCCAGCTCTGATATGTGGTTGTGCAAACTTTTGCAAATCACTTAACTTTTTAGGGTTCCAGTTTCTTATCTATAAAATGGTAGTCTCCTAGGTTACTTATGAGGATTCAAAAAGATAATACATGTAAAGCACTTAGTACCATGATTGCTACATGGTAAGTTCTCAATAAATATTAACTTTTAAAAAGATACTAAAGAACTAACATCATGTACACTTTCAAACGTTATCTGTTTTCAAAAATGTAAAACAATCAGAGTTTCACGAGGGAACAGAGCTTTATAATCAACATGAGATTCCACAGGCTCCCTAGTATAAGTAAAAATAAATAAATAAAGAGGGGAAAAGAGAGACAATCTATTTGGGGGAAACGCAAGTCTAGGAGCAGAGCAAAATTAATGCAATGACCTTAAAAACCACTAGCCCCCTTTTCTTCTCACTACCTCCTCTTCCTCAAACTCCCTTTCATAACTGAAGTCTATCCAGCAAGTTTCTACACGCATGTCCTTTAGACAACACAGGTTACATGAGTAGTGAAATGAGGACCTGCTACAATAGAAAGTAGAGACAAGTGCTGAATTCCATGGCACTGAGAAACACTCAAGGACTTATTAACAGATGTGACAAATTGAGCTAGCATCACAGTAAGCATATTATTATCTCATTTCCTTTTCTATCACCCAACCCAGTCATCTACTATCATGCACATGTTTCAGGCTCAGAAAGGTAAAGGACACGCTCAGAGGCGCACGGAACTGAGACCCAGCTCTGTGTGGGTATACGGCTTTCATCACTGAGCTTCCTGCACAACTACCAAAGAAGGACAGGACAGGCCCTATGTAGACATTCAGTCTCCGTCACCTGTGTACGACTGACATTCATCTAGGCAGGCTCTTGCTATGCGGGCCTCTGCTACCAATTACAGCCAAGGCAATGATAAAACATGAAACAGATTTATTAGAAGTTTAGGAATGGATATCTGGAAGTACATGAAATGGCTGTAGGAATGACTTAAAAACCTGTAAATCTCTACAACTGAAAGAATGCCCATCAATTGCCTGACAGACAAAATCTTGATTCTAAATCTGGATGAGTCAGTGAATCCTCTGCATGGGGAGGGAAGTCCTGGTGCCTGCATCAGTAAGACCAGGTAATAAACTACACCTAGGAGAAACTTCCTGAAGGAAGGACCATCCCACGTGAAAAATGAAGCTGCCAGTTGTGCAGGCTGGCAACAAGTGGCGACGCCTGAGTGAGCCTGAGGGTGATCTCTGAGGGTAACACTTGATGGTAATGCCCGAGAATGACACTTGAGCGAACACATGGGTGATACCTGAGTAAGCATGAATGGTGACAACTGAGAGAGTGCAAGTGTGACACCTGAGTTAGAAAGTGCTGTTGTTTCAAGTCAATAAATGTTTATGAGGGTAACTGTGTCAGATATCCATAATTTATATCAACTTTCCACTCTGATCTCAGCTAGCTTCCTTCTTGTACAACTTCATGTGTATTACAGACTGAGGGTATCAATGGTGATAATACGTTGACTAACAAGAAACTTGTTTCTGCTTTTCTTAGGAAACATAACTTAGGCTACAGCAGTGCCATAAACTCTGCCAGGAAGAGAGTGTGATGGATACCAGACTGTCCATCAGCACAGTTACAGCCCACAGCCGAAGGAAAGGGATTCCTAGCAGTGTTTGCTCCTTTCTCATGCGACTGGTCTAATCTCCAGGGACAAAGGCATTGCGAGGACCAACTCTCCTGAAACTCCCAGGTAAATGAAGGAATGGCTGGGGGAGGTGGGAACAAGAGGACCACAGGGAATAGATGTGTGAGCAACAATGTCCTTAGGACTCCATAGTGCAGGGAGCTCTGGACAGGTTAACAATGGTTACAGTGTTGAAGGAGCCCCTTCAACACGTCCCAAATACTTGTTCTGCACCCACCTTTGAAGAACACTTTGCAGAATCACTAGAAAGGGGCTCTTGGCTCTTAGGTGACCCTCTAAAACAGTCACACTCAGGTGCTATCTTCAGGTTTTGGATCCTAGGGCTCAGGAATCTGATAATTACACAAATATGAGGTCCCAACCCTTAAACAAACTTTACCTATTTGTCCTGGGAAAGAGAAACTGTTAGAAAAAGACACATTGATGGTGAGCCACTCTGCCATTTCACACACCCAGTTCCTTGGAGAGGCATATTGTGAAGCTCTTCTAAAGGTGGGTATCGTTAAGTACATAGCCTGTCCTTCCAGCCTTCTCTCTTTGACTCTAGCTTTGCTGGATACACTAGAAGAATGACTCTGATGGCTACATGGTTAGAATCATCCGTGGAGCTTCTAAAATAATACCCACCTTCAAACATTGCTGGTGGGAATGTAAAATGGTGCAGCCACTTTGGAAAACAGTTTGGCAGTTCCTCAAGAAGTATGACCCAGCAATTCCACTTCTAGGCACATACTCAAGAAAATGGAAAACACACGCCCACACAAAAACTTGTACATGAATGTTCATAGCAGTGTTATTCATAATAGCTAAAAAGTGGAAACAACCTACATGTCCAACAACTGATGAACGAATAAATAAAATATGGTATATCCATACAATAGCATATTATTCAGCCATGAAATGGAATGAAATACTGAGACATGCTATAACATGGATGAACCTTGCAAGTATTATGCTAAGTGAAAGAAGCCAGAGACAAAAGGCTGCATGCTGTATGATTCCATTTATATGATATGGCCAGAAAAGGCAAATCCATAGAGGAAGAAATTAGTGGTTGCCAGGCACTGGGGGCAGGGGAAACAAAGAGTAACTGCTAATGGTACAGTATTTCATTCTGGCGTAATGAAAATGTTCTGGAATTAGATGTTGGTGATGGCTGCATAACTTTTTGAAAATCCTAAAAAAAATCACTGATTTGTATATTTTAAAAGGGTGAATAATATGGTATATGGGTTATATCTCAATAAGAAAATTATATTTGTACACTTTAAAAAGGTGAATTTTAAGGTATGTGAACTATATGTCAATTTAAAATAATAATAATAATAACCTGCATCTGGGCCTCCTCCCTGAGAGATTCTGACTTAACTGGCTTCAGGGGGACTCAAGCAAGCATTGAAAGACATTACGATGAAACCAGAAAGACAAGCCACAGAGTGAGACAACATGCTTATGACACAGATAACTGATAAAAGACTCACACCCAGAACATCAGTAAGAAAAAGACAAAAACCCAGAAATGAGGAAAAGACCCGAACTGGCATTCCCAAAGGAGGAAATCCGAGAGATAAGTTACAACTATGAAAAGCTATTCAATTTCACTCTCAACCAGCAAAATGCAAAGTAAAACCACAATGAGTTATAATTAAACACCTCCAGACTGGCACCAATTCAAAAACCAATAAAGGGGTGGGAGGATGAAGAGCAGCGGGACTGCTCGTATGCTGCTGGTGGGAGTCTACACCACTGTGGAAAACAGCTGGCATCGTCTAGGAAGTGGAAGATACGCATGTCCTCTGATCCAGTCATTTCACAACTGTATAGATATATATCCTAGAGAACTCATATACTGTGTACTGAAATACATGTACAAAGACACTGACAGCTGCATTGTTCAGAATAGCCCCCAAAGAGAAACAACCCCAACTGTCCATTAACAGAATAGTTAAATAAATTATAGTATATTCATATGATTGAATATTGTACAGCAAACGAAAATGAATAAACTATAGCCATATGGAAAAATAACAGAGAAAAATAACTCAAAAGCATAATGTTGAGCAAAAGAAGGAAGACACAAAAGAATATATACAGTGCGACTCTATTCATACACAGTTAAAAAATAAGCAAAAACTAAGCTATATGGTTTATGGATGAATACACAGGTGGTAAAGCTGTAACAAGGAAGAAAGTCATTAGCATAAAAGTCAGGATAGCAAGGGAGTGTGACTGGGAGGTTGTTCGGGGACATGGCAATGCTGCAATGTTCTATTTCTTAACATGGGTAGTTGATTATGAGGGTGCTTGTTTCTTTCTACTGTACATGTTTAGGTTTTATGCATTTTCCTATATAGTGCTATTTTTTTAAGTAAGAAAAAAAGCTCCATATTGATCTAATGTAAAGCCAGGGTTGAGGACCACTGCATTAAAGGTAGGTCCACCAGAAATATAATTGGATTTAAGTTAATAAATGCCCACAACAGGAAAATATATATATAAATATTCTAAACTGTTAATAGTGGATATCTCAGTGGGGAATGGGGAGCAGGGTACAGTAAATTAGAAGGGACTTTATTTTTCTGTCTTCTTACATATTTTTGTAATGTTTAGATTTAATAATAAGCATTACTTTGGTTATAATAAAAAGATAACTTTTAATAAAAGAAGCAGATTTTAAAATACCTGTGGAAAGATACACAAAAAATTTTTTGAAAATTAGTTGTCTCAGGAAAACGGAATGGAAGGGCTATTTTCATTGTACCTTTTGAATTCTGAACCCATGTGAGAGTATTATCTATTAAAATTTTTTTTTTTTTGCCACAGAGGATTTTTATTTTTTATTAATGTTATGATAGATTACAACCTTGTGAGATTTCAGTTGTACATTATTGTTAGTCATGTTGTGGGTACACCACTTCCCCCTTTGTGCCCTCCCCCAACCCCCCCTCTTCCCTGGTAACCACCGATCAGATCTCCTTGTCAATATGTTAACTTCCACCTATGAGTGGAGTCATATACAGTTTGTCTTTTTCTGTGTGGCTTATTTCGCTTAACATGATACCCTCGAGGTCCATCCATGTTGCTGCGAATGGACCAATTTTGTTCTTTTTTATGGCTGAGTAGTATTCCATTGTGTATATATGCCATATCTTCTTTATCCAATCATCAGTTTCTGGGCATTTAGGTTGGTTCCACGTCTTGGCTATTGTAAATAATGCTGCAATGAACATAGGGGTGCAAGGGACTCTTGGGATTTCTGATTTCAGGTCCTTAGGATAGATACCCAGTAGTGGGATGGCTGGGTCATAGGGTATTTCTATTTTTAACTTTTTGAGAACTCGCCATACTGTTTTCCATAGTGGCTGCACCAGTTTGCATTCCCACCAACACTTCTATTAAAATTTTTATTTAAAATAAGAAAAATATTTCTCTTCAGCAGCTTTGCCCAAAGCCCACCACCAGAGATACATATCAGCAGCCTCTGAAACCTGCCCAGGAGTATCCTCTCATGCATCAGGTTCTCCTACAGGCCTACCTCCCACTACCACGGCACTGAGACAGTGACCTCGTAGAGAAAGGAGCTATTCTCTCAGAGGAGGACTCACTTTACAAATGTGAAGTGGTGTGCCTGTCATTGCCCTCTGCCCAAATCTGAGTCCATTATACTTGCTAGATAGCAAACGAATTCTTTCTTTGTCCTTAGGCGCTACAGTGGGGTAGTAAGGAAGGAAGAGTTACCTCTAAGAGGAGCTCCACACTATCCACCTGAAGCTCTTGCAGGCCCACTATCTGCACCACATGCTTGCTATCTTCTCTTGCGAAGAGCCTGAAGATGCAAGAACATGGTTGGTATAGCAGAGCTTCCATAACAGACTTCGTTCTCGCCTCCCCAGAAATCACCCCACCACGCCCCGACTAAGCGGCAGTTTTCCTGTTTGGGTAGGATTAATGTGCACTCTCTCTGCCCACTCCCACACCTCCTAACTCCAGCCTCAGGCTCCAGGGGTCATCCTTGATTGTTGTAAACAAATCGGCAATTTGTTGAACAATTAAAAGAATGAATGTATAACCCAGATCTATGAGAATCAGTGGATGGTGTATTCCTGGTTACAGTGATTGGTTCAGGAGTGGATATGGGATCTCTGCTGGTCCAATCAAAATAAAGTACCCATCTCTGGTTGTTAGGTGCCTGGGGGTGGGGTGCCCTCTCTTTCTCTCTGGGAGTGAAAGCATGTGGCCCTGGGAGCAGTGGCAGCCATTTTGCACCCACAAGAGAGACAGTTTTGGAATGAAGCTAACACCACAGAAGGTAGAGCAGAGAAATGCAAAGAAACTGGGTCCTTATAACATCCCTGAGCTGCTGGAGTAAAAAGACCCTAAGATCTGACTGTCCTGTAGGCTTTCTAGTTACATGAGCCGATGACCTCCCTAAATGCTTAAGCAAGTATAAGTGGGGTTTTACTTTACTTGCAACATAAGGAGTCCTGATATACATTCTAAGGGAGCAAGGAAGAGTTGGTGCTGCAACCGAATGCCTCAGGCCTGTGTGTAAGATCATGAATGATTATGGGCTACCATCATCATTAAATCAGATACAGCAAGGGGCATACATTGAATCTATCAAAGACTCTAAGGTTATGTTTCTCCCTTAATAAGACAGTGATTAAGATTTAAAATGGAATTCTACTTCATAGCCAAAAAAGAACTGATTTTCTCAAAAAATTTTTTTTCTCAGTCAGTGCTTCACCTTAAGCTTCCAAATTTTTACAGAAGGATAGGACGAAAACAGCCTCACCAATGCCCATGACCTTTCAGTAAACAACTCTGCTGGAACAGTTAGGCTTCTGGATAAATGAAGGATCTGGCTTTCTGAGTCCTCATGTCACTCCCTGACCATACTCCCCAGGCCTCATGCCCTGAGCTCACCCCAGAAAGGTTCTTAACAAACAGCCCAAAATGTACTGATGGAATTTTAAATCCTATAAGCAAGACGTGGTGGTGAAGTTCGTGTGCTCCACTTTGGTGGCCTCGGGTTTGCGGGTTTGGATCCTGGGTGCAGACCTACACGTTGCTTATCAAGCCATGCTGTGGTGGCGTCCCACAGACAAAACAGAGGAAGACTGGCACAGACGTTAGCTCAGGGACAATCTTCCTCATCAAAAAAAAAAGTTAATCTGAAGATCCTTAAACTGGTTTCTAGTTTCAGAGGTGGACTGAGCATATATACTTCTATCTACCTTTGTCAAAGCCCCACTATTATTACAGAAAATATATTTTAGTAAAAAAACAACGGATAGATCATAACAGCTCTAAACAAACAAGAAAGAGTGCCACCAGTGGACCAGGACATTTCAGAAGTCCCAAAAAGGTAGGAAACAAAGAGATATTAACCTATTAGTCAGCGGTGCTAAAAAAACCAAAAAACCTACAGCCCACTTGCAGATTAAGTGTGGGTCTTCCTTAGTGAGCCCAGAGAACCTTCAAAATCAGGAGCTAGCATCCCCGTGGCTACAATTAAAGAACGCCAACATACAGGACAATAAATCTGGGTCATTGGTTCAAGAAGTGCACTCACAAACACACAGCACAGCAGTGGATTTTATTCTCATGCCAACAGTTCTTTAAAGGAGGTGGCCATTCTGACTGGAAGGGGCTCCTAATAAGGGTGTTGGGGTTTGAAAGAGCAGCTGTGACTGAGCTAACTTGAAGCTTCAAACACAACAAAGTCAGGGCAAAAAAGGCTACTCTTCCCCAAAGCAACCCAAGTAGCACCCTCCTTTATTTGGCAGTTGTGTCACAACTGAACCCCAACACCTGTACGTTCTCTGAATTGTGGCATACCTGAAGGTCCCCTTCTTGCTGGAATAGTCCACACGACAGAGGCCTCTCCAGTTATGCTGTTCAACACTCTAGTGCCCCTCTATGATGGGGGCCAGCCCTATCACGGTCTCCCTACCGAACTGGAGCTGCTCCTCCACCCCCACCCCCACCCCCACCCCCACTCTAGTGCTTGTCTGGAGCACGTGGAACTTGCATGTTCTCTTGGACAGCTCCACAGGGATGCCTTTGCTGGGGGCTAGTCTTTTTCTCTAATTTGGTTTCCCCAGCCTTCCAGCATGCTCAGCCTCAACTGACTCCTCTCCACCTGATGTAGCTGCTCCCAACATGTCTCGGGTCTGGCTAGTTCTGTTACGACAACCCTTTATCCTTCCACCTCCCCTACTCCCTTTCTCCTCCCTATTCTCCCAGTCAGTTGATACCTTCACAACTTCATTGCCTCCTATTCAATTAAAGTCATCTGTTCCAACCTAAACAAAACTTTATGCCAGAAAAATGCAATAGGGATTTAAAATCAGAGTTATTGAATATATTTTTACATTACGCTACTATGTTACAAGGGTAATAGTTTAAGCCTTATAAGGGTTAAAGTCTTATGCAAAGAAAAGAGATTTTCTTTTCTTTTGATGGATTTCAGGAGACTATCATTAAGTTTACCCTAAGATTATTGAAAGGAAAAACAAGAGAAAGCGGGAAACATTATTTATCCTTCTTCCAGTGCAATAACAGGTCAGAAGAATAGGAAGGGATTTAAGGACACGTTGATTTCCTGACTTCCTGAAATTATGACATTTTCATAGATCAAAATAAAGAGTTAGTCTTTTGATAAACATTAGGATATTGATCACTTAAAAAAATATTAATGGAAGGAAAATTTACATTTTTCTCTAGCTGAATTGACAGTTAAAAGATATGCATCTTATTTAGCAGACTCTCATTCCATAAAAGGGCATTAAAGTACAAAGCCTCTCATTAAATCCCACGATTCAGTGGGACACTGGCCTACAACAATGATGAACAGATTAACAGTTTCCCACTCATATCCAGTACCTTTTCCTCCTGTTTAGGAGGTCATACAGCTGTCCACAGTAGATTTCATAGAAGCTAATCCACACAAAGAGGTGCTTTCTTGGCTGGGATACTTCTAGTTGCCTGAAGATATCTTTGGCAGCCAGAGCATACAGTCCTGGGTTCTGATGAGTTCCTATCATGGTGTAGGTCTTTCCAGCACCTGTCTGTCCATATGCAAAGCAAGTGGCACTGCCTCTGGGGGAAGAATCATTTGTATCACTTATACATAGCGTGAGAAATGCTGATCTACACATGGATTTTTAATGACAAAAGTCAGGTAGGAAAAGAATCCTTGACAAAATGCAGCTATAAACACACAATCCTTTAAGGAGAGGAGGGCTTTATATTATAAAAACACAGGAAGAGGAAAAAACATTCTCAAAGCAGTAAATGAGTTTTCTTACAGGAATTTTTTATGGAACTGGTAAAACCATAAGACAACTCTGGAAGCTAAGGAAACAACGACTCCATGTGAGGTGCTTTAGAGGATCCTATAGAAGAAGATTTTGTGTTAATTCTGAAAGATAAGTTTGGTGAAAGAACTAATAGAAAATTAAATACAATAAATAACAGAAGATCATACGATAAACAGGATGGTAGTGACCACTCATTTGAATATTAACGAAGTTTAGACAGAAGTGACATCAACGTAAGCAAAATATTTGAGGAAGGACTCACAAAAGAGCTTCTCTCAGGGCCTCAGTTGTTACTTTCATCAATAACTACTGCATTACTTGATTTCTAAGATCCTTTCTAGCCCTGATGTCCTATGATTCTAAGTGCGAATCACTATTCTTGCATGTGGATATGTGTGTGTGCACACACTTGCTGTCTGAGTGTGAAGAACTGTGGAATAAGGTGGAGAGGAGAGTTGGAAGCCAAGATTATCTGAGTCTTGTGGGGCCCAACTATGCAGTACGAAGCAGAGAGTGAGCACAATGTTAGGTAGTACGTAGTTACTGCAGACTCTTGAACAGGGACCACATGGATTAATAACAAAAGTAGCTACTTGCAGCAAGAAAAAGTCTCTGCAGGGACACAGGGGTAGGAGGAGGCTGGAGGTGGGTAGAGAGATAAACACACAGAAAGGGACCTGAAGCCAGATACCAGCCAAAGAAAGAGTGATATGACAAGAGCAAAGGAACCATGGAAGTGTGGGAATTGAGAGACGGGAGCTAATCAGATTTGTCTTTTAAACCATAGCTCCCAGCAGAGTGGGCACTTACATGGGCAGTGGCAAAGTTAGGAAAAAGATTACAGGAGGAAAATTTGAACATGCTGAACAAGATCTAGCAGAATGAGAGTAAAGAATAATATCTACCTTATCTTCTGAACATTTTAGTGATTAGCTTTTTTCAAAAAACAACAAATATGGGCATGAAGAATCTCTTATTACACCTTACATAATTTACATTTAAGTTGTACTTAATTTGCAACTCACTGTTTTTTTATTGGTAATGTCTCAACATTCAAACTCTAACTTATTTTAGAAATATGCTCTCTCAAAAAGCACTCCCTCAGGAACGGCCTAGTAGCATAGTGGTTAAGTTTGCATGTGTTCTGGTTCAGTCGCACCTGGGGTTCATGGGTTTAGATCCCGGGCATGGACCTACACACTGCTTATCAAGCCACACTGTGGCAGGTGTCACACATATAAAATAGAGGAAGATGGGCACAGATGTTAGCTCAGGGCTAACCTTCCTCAGCAAAAAGAGGAGGATTGATGGCAGATGTTAGCTCAGGGCTAGTCTTCCTCAAATGAAGACAAAAACAAAAAAAGCAGCACTCCCTAGATTTGGTGCATAAGAAAGTGAACTTGAAAGATATTTCATTTTTTTAACCTGCTCATAAAAATAACAAAAAAATTTAAGTAACTTCTACAAAACAACAATAAAAAGACTACACAAAAAAAGACCAAATGAAGATATTTGAATGGCCAATAAGCACACAAAAAGATGTACAGTATCATTAGGCATTAAGGAAATTCAAATTAAAAACACAAACAGATACAGTTCCATACCCGTTAGATTGGCTAAAATAAAAAAGACTGACAACACCAAATATGGTGAGGATACAGAACTGCAATTCCCATACATTTCTGCTGGGAGTAGAAAAGCACATCGAAAATTGTTTAACACTTTCTTATAAACATATGCCTATCCTATGACCCAGCAATTCTATTTCTAGTTTTTTTTTTTTTTTTTGAGGAAGATTAGCCCTGAGCTAACATCTGCCACCAATCCTCCTCTTTTGGCTAAGGAAGAGTGGCCCTGGGCTAACATCTGTGTCCATCTTCCTTTATTTTATACTTGGAAGCCTGTCACAGTGTGGATCGATAGGTGGTGCATAGGTCTGTGCCTGGGATCTGAACCAACAAACCCCGGGCCACTGAAGCAGAATGCGTGAACTTAACCACTATGCCACTGGGCCAGCCCCATTTCTAGGTTTTTATCCAAGATAAGTGAAAACATGTCCACAAAAGACTCATATAAGAATGTTTATACAGCTTTATTCATAACAGTCCAAAACTGGAAACAACCCAAATGTCCATCAACAGGAGAATGGATAAACAAATTGTGATAAGTTCACAGAAGAGAATATTACTTAGCAATAAAAACCATGGATACATGCAACAACATGTACTAATATAAAAAAATTATACTAAGCAAAAGAAGCCAGGCATAAAAGAATATATATTGTAATATTTCTATGACATTCTAGACCAGGCAAAACTAATTTATAGCGATAGAAAGCAAGTCAGCGGTTATACAAGACCCGGGGGTGAAGGTGGAGGATTAACTAAAAGGGGATATGAGAACTTTCTGGGGTGAGGGAAATGTTCCACATCCTGTTCCAGGTATTGGCTACTCAGATATATACAACCATCATAACTCATCAAACCTGAATAGTTCTTAAGATCTGTGCACCTTATTATATGTAAATTACACCTCAATTTTTAAAAATTATAAAAGTTATTTAAAAAAATAAAAGTGAAAATACTCTGGAATCAGTAACTCTAGAAGGCTGTTCAGCATTTTCTATCTGTGCGTGCCTACATTTTAAATATACAACAGAAGCCTCTAGTACCTTGTCTGCCCCATTCAATGTTTACTAAGTGTGAATAATTATTTCAAAATTTTAAAAATACATTTCAAAAAAGTAGATAAAGTGATAGTCACTTATTTATCCTACTCCAACGAAAAAATTAACGCAACTATAGCTAGAATACACAATTCCGATTATTAAAAGTTCAGACTAGCTACAACCACTTAAACTTTTTTATTCTGAGGACTTTGATGAAATTATATTGTTGTCAGCTTATATTTGTCTGCTAAGCACAGAGAATCAATATCATGAGTGTAAAGGAAATTCTGCTGAAAATTTCCAAATGCTTGGTAAATCCTGTAAATAGAGACACTGAATTTTTCAGAAGAGTCTGATTTAAATTCATTAGATTAAAACAAAAATCCACGTTTAATTCAAAAGAATTGAGGGCTGGCCCCATGGCCAAGTGGTTAAGTTTGCACACTCCACTTTGGCGGCCCAGGGTTTCACTGGTTCAGATCCTGGGCACAGATATGGCACCACTCATCAGGCCATGTTGAGGCAGTGTCCCACATACCACAACTAGAAGGATCCACAACTAAAATACACAACTATGTACTGGGGGGATTTGGGGAGAAAAAGAAAAAAAACAAATGAAAAAGAAGAAGATTGGCAACAGTTGTTAGCTCAGGTGCCAAACTTCAAAAAAAAAAAGAATTGAAAAGCACAAGTGACATTTATAAAGAAATATGATTTATGGAAGATAGAAAGTAAACACCAAGAGAAGCAAATAATTCCTACCATACCCAGTGAAAATATGCTGAATGAGTGGGTGAGTAGTCTTCATGTAGACATCCCGATTGGTGCACGCCTCACCAAAGACTTCATCGAAATAAAAAACATGCTGAAAAAGAAATTTGGTTTTTATAGAAAGAGACATTTTCTGGATTTTCTTTACCACTATTCTAGTTAACACATGATAAAGGCATAAGACATTTTTAACTAAGAGTAACTGACCATCACAAACAGAGATTAAACAAGTAATCAACAGCTCTCAAATGACAGGGCCTTCTTTTACTTGAGATCTCTGTAGACATGTTTTGTTTTTGGTGAGGAAGATTAGCCCTGAGCTAACATCTGTGCCCATCTTCCTCTATTTTATATGTAGGACGCCTGCCACAGCGTGGGGTGATAAGCAGTGTGTAGGTCCGAGTCTGGGATCCAGGCCTGTGACCCCTGGGCCACCGAAGCGGAGTGTGTGAACTTAACCACTACGCCACCAGGTGGCCCCTGTAGACATGTTCTTATAACGTAAAAACTAAGGCACACAATTTTTGTTCTCACTTAAGTGAAGTAAACTGATGAGTACAAGAGTGAGCCAATCCTCCTCAGGTCAGGAGAGGAACTGAATTCTATGATTTTCCTCATAGCCCAGCTAGGGCCAGCATATTTGAAATTTTGGGGGAATTCTGGGGGAAGATATCCATTCTATAGGTTACATAGCTTAACTTTTTATTCTGTAAACATTCATTGCTCAGCTGGTAGCACGTATATTGCAGTAGGTACTTCAAGGGGCCCACAGATACAGACGTTTTTACCCTACCATTACCCCATCCCACCATCTACAGATGTTAATCCAGACAAATATACCAATGACTATAAGGTGGAAAAAACTTGAAGAACATATGCCCTCTGACTGGGACAGACAGTATGGAAGACTGTACTGAGAACGGACCACGGGAAAGAAGAGGAATTTGAGAGGTAGAGATGGAGGCAGGGAAGATATTCCAGGCACGGGAGAAACACGAGCAAAGAGTCAAAGCAGGAAAGCACACGGAATGTTTAGAGAACAGGGAGAGTTCAATGTGGTTGAAATACAGGTTCTTGGTAGGTAAAAAAGTAAAAGAGAAGGCTAGAATAATGAGTGAGGACTATGTCGTAGGGGTCTTGGAACACCAGCCTTAAGGCAGGGGGTGGAAGGCTCATATTTAATTCAGTCAACAGTGGGAAGACAATAAAAACTTCGCAAAGGAGAGGGATGATCTGAGCCATTTTACTGGAAGATTAATCTGGCTTCACACTGTGAATGGACTGGGAACAGGGAAACTAGTACTTCAGTGGTGAGGTAAGAAAGGTCTAAATTAGATGATGACGACGGAAATAAAGAGGAGATGGACACATGAGAAATTTGGCAAATGACTGGATGTGGGGAGCTGGGGAGAGAAAGGAGTCCAAGATGACCCCCAAATGAAAAACCATTGTAATCTAGAAGAGGAGATATAGGAGACCCCATTAAACTGGCTCTAGAAAGCATTAGTTCAGCAGCCATATTGTCTGCATAATTTAGAGGCTTACGTGTTGGCAGCCCAACTGTATCTGAGTAGAAACCCTAGTAATTTTAAGCCTGACTGTAGCATCATAATGGCTGAGGGCCATTGAGTCCATACACACTGAATGAGAAATGAGGTCCTATCTTCTGCTACCTTTTGGGTCTGCTCTAAATACCCAGTTAAGGAAAAACTGTATGGGCAAATCCAGAAAAATAGACTTGGGTCAATTTATTGTGGGGTACTCTACCCCAGGTTCAATTCTGTTTCCTGTACCATTATATTAGAATGGAAACTTGTTAGGTCATCTGAGAAGAAAATTAAGGCCACAAAGTCAAATTTATCACTTTAAAAAAAATCTCCAGGGGCCAGCCTGATGGCATAGTAATGCTTTGCTTTGGTGGCCTGGAGTTTGCAGGTTTGGATCCTGGGTGCGGACCTAGCACCGCTCATCAAGCCATGCTGTGCCGGCATCCCACACAAAATAGAGGAAGATTGGCACAGATGTTAGCTCAGCGACAATCTTCCCCAAGCAAAAAGAGGAAGATTGGCAACAGGCATTGGCTCGGGGCCAATCTTCCTCACCAAAAACAAAACAAAACAAAATTCCAAAAGTTAGTAGGTGAGAAAAATAATGAATCCGTGCAGCAAGACAAAGAGATCTGTGAACCTCTGGTGCTTTGAAAAATGTGATATGATTTTAAGAATCATAAAATGTTTATAACTGTTGAAGCTGGGTGATAGGTACACTGGGGGTTCATTAAACTTTTGATTAAGCTTGAAAATGGTAGTAATAAGGAGTAAAATATATTTCTAAAATCTGGCTTTAATGAACATGATTTATATCTAACTCATAACTGGTCTTTCAGCAATGAGACAAATCCATTCATTGCTCAAATATTACTGCAGGTTTTCATAGTTAAGTATGACATCAAAAGTAAAAAAATATATATATTTGGCAATTTCAGGAAAATAAGAAAAAGTAAACAGAAGTAAATGTGGGAATACATTTTTTTGGTTTTCTTTTATTTCACTGAGTATATGGTTATTCTTCCTCTCCTTCTGTAAGTGCTCATGAATAACTTTAGCTCTAGAGTAGAAAGCACTTATTGACTGAAGGAATTAGTATGTTTTCTTCCAATAGGATTTAGGTATTGATTTTTTCAGTCGTTTTCTAAGTGTCTTTCATGAAAGACATGTGAACATACATGATGATTATTACAATTCATAAAGTCCTCTGCATCACACATCCTTTCATTTGATTACACTTTATCAATGAGGTTGGACTAACACTCACTTTAGCCTTGATATGATCAAAGTTTCATAGATTATTTTTTAAATAAGTTTTTTTCTGATTATAAAAGTAATCTGTATTTATAGAATATCTCTGGGAAGATATACTTAGAACACATAACAGTGGTTGCCTTCAAGGAAGAAATGAGATTAGAGATACTTTTCATTGCATACCTTTTTGTACCTTTTGATTTTGAAATAGGTAAATCTATTCAAAAGTTTTTACTTTTTATATAAAAGTTACACAGCAGATTGTAGAATATTTCAAAAACAATAGAGAAGAAAATCAAATTATCTATAAATCTTACTACCCAGAGATAGCCACTGTTGACTTTTTGATATATTTCATTCCCATCTTTTCTCTCTATATTTTTTACTTATTTAAGAAACTGTAATGAAACATATACAGATTTGTTTCCTTGTTTTTTCATTTATTATGTTAATATAAAATTTAACGGTAAGCAAGACAGCACACAGCTATGTATATGATCATATATACTAAGTAACAAAAGAAGATAATTAAACGGACACAAAAACCTATTGTTTGAATTCCTGAATAAGTTTAAAAATAAAACCCAAAGAATCTAGGATCAATATTTATTTGCTCTGCTTTACTGTGAACCTCTCTTTTCTTCTTCTTACTTAAGGAAAGAAAAAGTGGGGGTGGGGGCGGGCGGGGGAAGCTCGCCCACCACTTTTATAGCACAGCATTGATAGGTAAGGACTTTGACCTATGAGAGCAAAGGTCCAAAGTTCAAACAGCAGAGAAAGTGCTCTGGAAACTATGGGTATTCAATAAGTATTGACCAATGGTAATGACAAAGAAGTGAAGTTATTGTGTTTTGAGATAATGGAAAAAGACAAAAGATAAGATGATGCCTCCTTGAGGGCATTACTGTGACAGAAGCATCATTAATGCAGTCTTGGGTAGATGGTGATTAGATGGGGCTATTACTATGGCTATAAGTAGCCACAGAACTAGATAGCATTACAACTAATTGGTCATTTGGACCATCTTCAAAATAAATACCTCCCACCTAGGCCTAATAGATTGTGCATTGATCAGCAATCAATAAGGCTGTTCAAGTGATTGGGTTGGTTATACAGTGGCTTAGTAATTTAATGTCCATAGAAAGACTCAGCGAATTACTTCAAATGTCACTGTGAAACCCTACTTCGGTAACTAAAGAAAAAGAAGAACAATTCAAGCATAAAAAGGGGGGAAAGTGTTAACAATTTGACTTCAGTGTTAAAGGATTTATTCTAGCAGAGTAAGATCTCAGCTGACTAAGGTGAATTTCTAGCACACGAGATTAATTCACCACTTTTTTTTCTCTCTACTAGTCTCTACTGGGTTTTGAGGCAAGAAAACGAGAGAGAGAGAGAGGATAGAATGAACACAGTATGAACATTTAGGGAGGCAAATTCAGAGTAAGAGAAACTCTGAATTCCCATATCTTAATATCTGGTGGATTATCCCGTTTTAGATTATTCATAATCGCTTCACAATTTTAAATGTGATACTAAATGACAGTATCTTACATCTATGGAATTTGCTGCTCCCATGTGAGACTGAAGTTATTGCAAGGGTACCTATCAGCTTCAAATAAGTTCCTTTCAGTACTAAACCCTTTCTCCTTGGACTCTTGTGATCATTTCGGCAGGGAGTGAACAATTTTTATGTGTCCAAGCAATGAGTGTTTTATTTAAACTTCATATGTTAGACGTGAAAACATATCCTAGGGTTATATTTACCCACTGCAATCTACCCTGGACAAAGTGGACTGCTCAAGAGCCCAATCTCCACCAAATTAAGTCTAAACCCAGACATGTAAGAATAAAAATAAGCACTTGGCTGGTAATCTGGGGCCTTGTTGCTTAAAAATATATCCTTCATCATTAAACCCCTGACTCACACTGAGCAGAGCAAGAAGTTTATCCTGTGAGAGACAGGTGAGAATTGAGACGGACTGTGTGACCATCTCAGTCACTCTGGGACATATGCTCAGTGACTGGTTCCGTCTACCACCAATTCATTAAATTCTTTTTATCCCCTCATTCCCCTTTTCGGCTGAGTATCTATAATTAAATTCATGTAAAGCGTGTTAAGTGAATGTATGCTGCAACTCTACTGCATTAGAGTGGAGGAATTATGTTTCGGTATCTCCCGTTGCACTAGATTTTTTTAAAAATGAAGGCCCAGGGTACCAATGATTTAATGCAATGTCATATCAGGAATGAATGCCAACACCCAAACCAGAAATGGATTTCAGAATTTGTATGTTGCCAATCAAACAAAAAGCAAAAAACTGATACATTCGATATTAGTTCCGAATACAAAAGGAAAGCACCATACCTGCAGAATATATTGTGTGAGGTCAACAGCTTCTTTCTTCTCATGAACAAGTAGAGTTTCTTTGTCTTCTACAGTAATAATATTAATTTCTCCACGACGTACCTCCCTCACGCCTAGAGGGCGTTTTCGAACACAAACTCTGATTTTCTCCATTTCAGTCCAAGGATTTTCTTTCTCTGAGGTGTTCTGCCTGATATATGTTTATAAGTGGGCTTTAATTTTTAATAATGGAATAAAGCTACTTAGGAGGTCAAAGTATCAGTACACTTTGTTATCTATTAGGTGAAATATAAAGTTACACATTAAAGTGTTGACACTGAAAAGGTTCTTTTACTAGCTAAATCCTCCCAATTATTTCTATCTTCCTCCCTACTCCACCCTTTGTTCTGCCAACAAATAAAAATAAACCCAAAACCCCTCAGAGTTGCTTTAGTTCCAAGACTTGTGTGTTTGGCTTCTAGGTGTGGTCTTCCAAAAGCCTTCTCATGATGGATGACATATGCGCTTTCCTTATGTCCCCAAAACAGGCTGGTTAATCCTCAAAATCTCACCTAATATGCTACCACCACCCCTCCAAAGGCCTTTACAAGACCCAAACCCTCGTATCTTGGCTTCCTTTCCATCCAGTTATTCTTGTACATTTACTGTTTTCTTGACTAATCTAATTGTTTTTTTAAATCCTACCTGGGTTTACTAAATACCTTGAATTAGGTGGTAGGTTTCAATGTACTTTCCCCTTGTTCTTTCCAGGCATATTCTGTCCCTCCCTTTGTCTTGTTCTCTTACTTCCTCTTTTTGCTCACCCTGATACATATTTGTTTGTTAGAACACAATCCTGTATTCCTTCTTCCCAGGACAATTTTATGACTGGTGCTGTTCACCACTAATTCACTCTTCTATTCAGATGCATTTCTTCTCTGGCTCTGATTTCAGCGAACTCATCAACCTTAACATACAGAATATTTGAGGCAATATTCCTTGGGTTAGGAATATAAAATTCATCAGGTTTGTTTGCTGAGCCTAATGGTAGTATATACGTATACATCTAAGAACTGACCACCTCCCTATACTGAAATTCCTCTTAAGCTAGGTGAAAAGAAAACAGGATTCTTACAAGTAGGTATTTTACCAGGATTAATGCCTTTGGTCTATAAGCTACGAATGTCTTAGCAAGACAAATTATTCCTTTCCTTTACACTTTAGAATTGATTAATAGCCCCTATAAAGCCTTTAATAATAGATTTTACACAGAATATTTCACTATATAATTGTTTCATATCAATTCCAATTTTCTGAGCCCTCCAACTGACTGGAAAATTATTTTTTGCCAGGATCTAAATTTGTAAAAAGTAGCAAATAAAATCCCTAATGTAATGTGTAAAGGACTGCTCAAGGCTTTGAAAGCATGTTTTGTTTTTTAACTTACATATAGCAGACTTTTAAAAATGTACGATTTTTGAGTGTGGCAAAATCTTGACAATCATTTAAAGTGGTTGATGGGCATAGAGGGGTTCATTGTTCTAGTCTCTTTTATTGCATATGTTCAATTTTTTACAAGAAAAAACAAATTTTTAATGTATCATTTTAACATGGGCCTTGTGTCAAAATCTCTAGTTGTTGATGAGTATTAATAACCTAATCGTATAAAGCTAATCAAAGAGGACAGAAAATGTCCTTTTCAAAATTGACCAGGGACAGTAGGATACGTCATATGGACAAAGGACTGCAGTTTGCAAGTTCAAGGGGCAAGAAGGAATGAATGTTCTTCTCCTAAAAGGCTTTAGTTTTAATGCCCAATCTTCTCTAGAAGAAATAAACTCTATCTGTCTGACATGCAAAGAGTTAAGACAGCTGGAGTTAGGTCTATTCAAGATGTTAAATAAGTCAGGGCAACCAGTTGTCTAAATGCCTTAGACTTCTATTAAAATTCTGAGGCTGGCAATTTACTTTGAACTTACCTGACTTGAAGCATTCAAAGAGAATGCCCTTTGGATAGGATGACTCCCTAACAGCAAGCCTTAAGTTGGTGAGGGAGTTTCTCAGGTTTCTGAAAGCCTGATTCCTACTTAGGGTTTGGGTGAGAAGACAATATTGAGGATTACTGGGGAAAATGTACTTCCTTACCTCCATTTCTCTAATACAATAAAGAATGGGAAGGGTGAGATAATAATGATATAAAAAGTGAGAAAGCTCAATTGAACAGCTTTTGCTCTGGGTTTGTCACGTATAAACCTCTATAAGAGCACTTACCTCACCACATGGTTGTCTGTCTGTCTTTCCCATCACATTGTTCCCTAAGAGTCTCCAGATATCCTAATTATCTTTATAGCTAGAATAGGGCCTAGCAGAAGTGGTACTTAGTATTTGCCAATAAACGAAATAGCAATATTTAAACTAAAATATCCATTCTGTCCAAATAAAAATGCAAAGTGGTATCTTGATTCTATATATAAATAATTCCAATTTAGATTTTTATGTGTTGTTCAATAAAAGACCATACTATTCAAAAAGATATTTGTTCTTTCACCACTGAGCTAACCAAGAGGACAGGAACAATCCTGGCTTTGATGGTCATGGAACAATCTAGCCCTCTCACAATTAAAAGAAGAAAACAGTACTATAGGTTCTGTGCTCCACTAAACCAAGCTAAAAAAAAAAATTTTCAGGGGCCAGACCAGTGGCACAGCGGTTAAGTCCGCACATTCTGCTTCGGGGGCCTGGGCTTCACTGGTTAGGATCCAAGTTATGGACCTACACACAGCTTGGCAAGCCATGCTGTGGTGGGTGTCCCACATAGAAAGTAGAGGAAGATGGGCACAGATGTTAGCTGAGGGCCAGTCTTCCTCAGCAAAAGGAGGAGGATTGGTGGCAGACGTTAGCTCAGGGGTAATCTTCCTCAAAAAATAAATAAATAAAAAATTTTCAGAAACAGTACAAAATTCACTCATGTAGGGGTCGGCCCCGTGGCTGAGTGGTTAAGTTCACGTGCTACACTTCGGTGGCCCAGGGTTTCGCCAGTTTGGATCCTGGGCACTGACATGGCACTGCTCATCAAGCCATGCTGAGGCAGTGTCCCACACACCACAGCTAGAAGGACCCACAACTAAAAATGCACAACTATGTACCCGGGGGCTTTAGGGAGAAAGAGGAAAAGAAAAACCTTAAAAAAAATTTCACTTATGTATTTCAAATACTAATGATATTTTTACCTTTAAAATTGGATCTTCTATTTTTTTGGAATAAAAGAACTGGTTGGTTATGACATTATCTGAAACGTTGGCCAAAATAAGACTAGACGTAAATACCTTGTTTTAAGCCTTTAAAAAAAATGTGGCTTGGGGCTGGCCCTGTGGCCAAGTGGTTAAGTTCGCGCGCTCCGCTGCAGGCGGCCCAGTGTTTCGTTGGTTCGAATCCTGGGCACGGACATGGCACTGCTCATCAGGCCACGCTGAGGCGGCGTCCCACATGCCACAACTAGAAGGACCCACAACAAAGAATATACAACTATGTACTGGGGGGGCTTTGGGGAGAAAAAGGAAAAAATAAAATCTTAAAAAAAAAAAAAAATGTGGCTTAAGAATATATTTTGTTTCTCCATAACTTACCATCTATAACTTCTAAAATAACAAAACAACGAACAGTTATTTTTAAAAGAACATATTTTCTATTATACTAATGTTAGTATTAGGGATTACTCGATACTTCAAACTCTAATTTGAAGCACTAGGTGAAAATAACTTATTGTTATCCTGACTCTCAAACTCTAAACTCCATCAAAAGTGTCTTACTTTTTTGCAGTCACCAAAATCATCTATTCTTCCAGGGCTAGAATTGTAGAAAGCACTAAAAATCAGGACCATACTTCAATGTGTACAGGTAAACTAACTGTTCCAAATACCTACTTAATTCAACTACATGCTTTTTGTTTTTAACTAAGCTTTATATTTCCTGGTTGGTTGAAGTGAATCTGACAGCCTTAAAAAAAAATCCTGTGGATTATGTAAATTTTTTTTCCACTGCAAAAGGCTAGTTAACTATTTTACCTTCATGAGTGCACTAGACGTATCATGTTACACTATAATAAATAATAGAAATAGATCTACTGCAGGAATAATAGCAGATCCTGGCGAGTAGCAGCTCCTCGATGTATGTGAACAGTATCATCCTTCTCCCATCTGGAAAGTCCCAATGCCTCATTAATTTTCCCCATCAAGGTATTTCTATTATTGATGCAGAAACTGTTCACTATCATTTTCTGTAAATAAAGAGTAGTTGCCCCCTCTGTCCATGCATAGGCCTGCCCTTGCCTGAGGTTACTCTCTCTTGGCGGGGTTGGGTGGAGGGGGGTTAGAGCCAGCTCTGATGGCCTAGTGGTTAAAGTTCCATAACGCTCTGCTTTGAGGGTCTGGGTTTGGTTCTCGGGTGTGGAACCACACTACTTGTCTGTCAGTAGCCATGCTGAGGTGGTGTTCCACATAGGAGAACTAGAAGGATTTACAATTAGAATATACAATTATGTACTGGGATTTGGGGGAGAGGGGAAAAAAAAGAGAGTGAGAGGAAGACTGGCAACAGATGTTAGCTCAGGGCAAATCTTTCCCAGCAAGAAAATATATATATAAATAAATAAATAAAAATAAATTATTACCTGATACAAGAATCAGGGATTCCATAGTTATACCCTGAAACATGAGAGACTCTTTGAATAATGGGACTATCACAAACCCCCAGTCTTGGAGAAAAGTGATTTGATGAAGAGAGTGAAGTGTTAGTTTCTGTTTGCACACAGGAATCAGCAGCTGTGGCATTCAGAATTCTGGTTTCTGTACAGTACTGGAAATCATCTGGTAGCATGTGCTCCGGCACCTTTAAGTAACTAAACTTCTGTTCATTTTCAGAAAAATCTGATAAATTGCACATTTCAAACCCATAGTTGCTGGTAGTTCTGTCTTTGTTGTCAGCAGGAGAATCAAACTGCAGTTGTCTCCGAGGGCCAGATCTGGATTCCCGAGGCTTGCTGTACAGGCTGCTTGTCTGGAGAGGATGCTCGGGGCCACTGACTGCTTTGTCTTCTTCCTGCATCATCTGAATGATTCTGATAAGTCGGAAGAGACGTTTGCAGTCATTCATGTCATGGACTCCCAATTTGGAGTAGTCCTTCATGGTAACCTTGGCTAATTCATCTATTTTCTGAAGGCCAAGAGCAGTAAAATGAGGATAATACTGTGCAAGTTCAGCTTCACAAAGACATTCATACAACCAGGATGCCATTTTTGTGAATAGGTTTCTATAAACTCTGAAGAGAAAAAAATCGTTCACTTGAAATGTATCTAATACACTTATTCCTTTAAAAAACGAAAATCACAAAACAAACATGCAGAAAAATCCATTCTAAAGTTTTCAAACAATATATTTTTCTTCTTAAATGATTAAACAGCATAATACGTAAACAAAGATGCTTATGATGCATTTGTAGTAAGAGATGTAATTTGTTCATCTGCTTAATAAAGAGAGACTTTCAATTGTATATATACATAGGTATATGCACACACATGTAACACAAGACACTTACTTACTTCTAAGGAGTTCCTTCCAACCATGCAATATCTACTTAACACATGCCACAAACGACTGAAACCTTGTTCCCAACCACTGATTGTGGCAGGACTAATTTTAGATGTTCAAGTTAATGTCAAGGCATGTTGCACAACTGTTTCCCATGATTAATGAACAAAGGCTAAGAACTCTTTCGGAATGGAAAACAGAATTAAATAGAAAACCACAGAGGATTATAACAAATATAACTCAGAGTAAATCACATTTGTACCTGCTGACTACTGGTAAAAATTAGTTCAATAAAGAGACAAAAATATCATTAATTCAGAATCTACTAATTGAGGATTTCAGATCATTGTAAAAGGTGGGTGGTTGTAGATGTCTACCTGTACAGAATGTGAATAAAAGAACCTACCTAGGAAATTAATACTATGGTCAAGATTTTAAATGGTTGCACTTAAAATGCTTTAAAAATTTTAACACCAAGATATTTAATTAAATGCTAACAAATGATGTGGTAATAACACATAATCCTGGTCTATTATTAAAGTTAGGACCCTGAGGAGTTCTCTATACCACTGTTAATCAAGTTTGAGTTCATGAGACTATTCAAAAGCAAATAAACTACACTTTCTTTTAAAAAATTATTTTATAATTCAGTTTTCAAAATTCAATTAGTTCTTGGTAAAGCTTTTCTGTTTTTCATTTTAATTGATATTTTACCTTTATTCTAGAAGAAACAGAGAAAGAGGCCAGGGCTAGGTAATAAAGATGATTAAAGGACCTTGTATAATTAACCTTGGAGAAAATGCTACTTAGGCTAAAGAAAAGGCCAAAAGGGCTAAGTAGCACATCCAAAACTCATCTTGCCTTTTTCCACTTGCTGTAGATAAAAAAAGCCACAAATTCTTCGCAGGTCCTTCCATCAAGAGATGGAGTCTATTTCTCCTCCCCTTGCATCTAGGCCGGCCTTGTGACTTATTTTGGCCATCAGGATGTGGTGGAAGTGACAACATGCGACTTCCATGCCTAGCCCTTAAGAGCGCCTGGCAGCTTCTATGGTTCTCTTGGAACTCTCCTGCTGCTGTGTGAAGAAGCCCAGCCAACAGCCATCATGGAAGCCAGGCATAAGAGAGAAGTCATCCCAGACTTCTTAGCCCCAGTGGGGCCACCAGACGACTGCAGCCACATGAATGACCCCAGGTGAGATCACAACTATCCAGCTCAGCCCAGCCCAAATATCTGACTCACAGAACAGTGAACAAATAAAACAGTAATTGTTTTAAGCCACTAAGGTTTAGGGTAGTTTACTACACAGCAGTGAAAAACTGCAACACCCCTTCCATGCCTTTCTAAATGCTGTGTCTGTCTGAAATGTTCCCAACTCCTTCTGCCTCCTAAAATGAGTTATGCCCACCCTTCCAAGACAATAGCTCCCCCTCACCCCCATGAAGATTTCTTTCATCTTTCAGACTCTTTTATCATTTTACCACCAAGCACCCTACGCAGCAGTTAAACCAGGCCACCAATCGCTTTACTACTGTTTCTTCTACCTGGAATACCCATCTTTCCCAGGAAAAACTCTGTTCATATTTTTCTTCCATGAGGTATGCCCTAGTAAGGGATAACTGGTATTTCTTCCATGCTTCAGTAATAATCATAGCAGCTAGCATGTATTGAACACTTATCACATACCAGGCACTGTTCTAAGCACTTTGTTAACCTCCAAACAATTTTATGAAGTAGATAAATGTATGATCTTCAGCAAGTTACTTATTTAACATCTCAAACTCACTTTTCTCAACTGTAAAATGAGGATGAAATAGTCCCCACAGTTCCTAGGGTTAGGATTCAATGAGAAAATACCTGCAAAACTCTCCGCATAATGCCCAGTACATACTTCGTGCCCAGTAAGTGCTGGTAGGCATTACCGCTGTGATTGTTATTTCTGTATTACTATCTTCACCACCTAGCCCAGAACGTAGAACAGAATAATTCAACGTTTTGGTGTGTTTTAAGTTATTTCTAAGCAGTTATATTCCCCATTTGGCTCAGCCTAACCCAGGGGAACAGGTTAAATGCTATGCAGTCTTCTCAATTTCCATAGGTGGTACAAGATCCTGTATTTCACACACCCACCCCCTAGGTGACATACCAAACACTTCCCAATCCAACTCTGATAATCATGGCCTCTACTGCATCCCTTAAGCAGTATCTGCAAGACTAACGTTCATTTTACAATGCTTAGATATCCCATAACATTATGGGAGAGGAAGATGCCAGAGACAGCAGGAATCTATCTGGACATGCAGATTAAAGCAGCCAACGGCATGCTTCTACATAAACTGGCAGCACAGTGCCTTTCTGAGCCCTACAGTTAGTCCATGTTCTTTTGTTTTAAATTAGATATGCTGCTTTGTACCACATTCCATTTTACAAAGGTGCAGCCCCTCTCTTCTTCTGGGGTAAATATCAGAATCACCCTAGGAACTTTATTTTTTAGATTTTTTTTTTTAATTTTTCCTTTTTCTCCCCAAAGCCCCCTGGTACATAGTTGTGTGTTTTTAGATGTGGGTCCTTCCAGTTGTGGCATGTGGGATGCCACCTCAGCATGGCCTGATGAGTAGTGCCATGTCCATGCCCGGGATTTGAACTGGCGAAACCCTGGGCCGCCGAAGCAGTGCATGTAGACTTAACCACTTGGCCACGGGGCTGGCCCCGGAACTTTAAAAAATAAAGATACCTGAATTCCATCCCAGATCCACAGAAAAATAAAAAATAAAAAAACCTCCCAGATTTTAGGAGAGACAGACATAAGAACGCTGAAAAAGTTCCTCAGGTGATTCTGATTGTACTCCATTGATCTATATCTGATTGTACTCCATTGATCTGTATCTACCACAATTACAAATGCAAATGCACCGACCCAGCAATTCTGCTTCTAGGAACTTATCCTACAGATACTGTCTACAAGCACAAAATGACATAGGTACAAAGTTATTCACTGCAGCACTTTATGTAATAGCAAAGAAATGGAATAGGGACTGGTTAAATAAATTATGGTAATCCATTAAATGGAATACTACAAAGCAAGTACAAAGAATAAGTAAACTCTCAATATACCACTGAAGAAAAAGAAAGCTCTCCAATGTATTGTTCAGTGACTAAAGCAAGGTACAGAATAGTTTGTACAGTAAAGATACTGTTTGTAAAAGAGAAAGAGATCGTTGATCTATAACAGATCTATATATTTGCTTATCAGGCATAAAATAAATATGGCAAGATACACAAGAAAGTAATAATATTGGTTTCTGTGTGGAAGGGAACTGGTTGGTGGCAGGCAAGCACGGAAAGGAGACTCCTGTGTACCAATAAATGCTGGTAGTTATTATTACCTTTCCTATTGTTATCTCTATTTCACTGCCATCTCCATCACCCAGAGCAGGACCTAGAACAGTTGCCTTTAAAATTTTGAAACTACGTGACTATGTTATTTATTTTAAAAATATATTTCCACCTCTGTCCCTCCCAATCTCCCCAAATTGACCTGATACAACTTACTTACTACTATCGTGGTTCTTCCCTCTAGCCTTTTTAATGCATTTTTGTACATTGTATATAACATTGTACTCGTAACTATATTGCAATCTATTTTCTTATTTAACATAAGCATTTTCATATGCTGTTTGTTATAGCCATTAGAAACAATCCACACACACTTGGGGCCAGCCCTGTGACACAGTGGTTAAGTTCACATGCTCCGCTTCGGTGGCCCAGGGTTTGCAGGTTTGGAGCCTGGGTGTGGACCTTGCCCCACTAGTCAAGCCACACTGTGCCAGTAACCCACATAAAACAGAGGAAGAGTGGCACAGGTGTTAGCTCAGCGACAATCTTCCTCACACAAAAAACAAACGAAACAATCCACACTATTATATAAATAATGTTTGCTGAATAAACAAATTACCCCAGGGAGATGTGATTTCTCTTTCCAAAAGCGTTTTGATTGTAAAACTGATAGGCATTTATTACAGACTCATATATTTTTTAACTTTTTAACTTATTGCCAGACTTGTTCCACAGATGATGTAAGGTGGCTCTGCCTTATACTATAGTGTGAATTCTTAAAGAGAAAGGCAATACAGTCCCACTCAGCCCAGCATTGTGCTGGATAGGTATTCAACGAGTACTTATTGAATGAACAGAATCTGCTTAGACAAAACAAAGGACAAAAGGTACCATCATTTCTACTTTTTTACCCAAGGCAAATGATTAAAAGATTCCAGGAAGCCTGCTTATGTAGCTATGGAGCTATTTTCTCTCAGTTTCCTCTCTGCAAGTTCCATCACCCATGGTAATGGAGATAATGTCACGGTCCTTAGAACCTAGAACAGCCCAATACACACAATGTCTTTACCAACGTCACCCTGAACACTTCATATAGTTCAAAGAAACATTTTATATAACAAGGCTAATCCTATTATCTCAGCAGATAGTCCACAGTTATACTACTTTGATGATTTCATTAAACTAAAATTTATTGAGTTCTATTTTATGCTAGGCACTATGCTTAGGTGCTTTACTAAAATATTTTATTTAATCTGGTTAAACCAGAATTCCATTTTAAAAACCCTGTTGGAGTGAACCCCTAAAGTAAAGATAGTGTTTGTCTACTGGTGGGTCATTTTAAATTGACAATTTCAATGTAAATTACTCTTAAAATCTTGATCTATTATCTAATTTGTATTATTGGGTTTACTGTTCAGTAGGTAGAAGAGGATGGGAGCAAAGGATCATTTTAAGAGGATTTTCCTCAGCACCCAGAAGCCTGATTATCCACCCTAGATTCTTCAATTATCAAAATTTGCCACACTTGCTTCCTCTATCCTTTCTTTGCTGAAATATTCAAAAGTAAATCCCAGACATTATGTCACTTCACGTCTAAATTAATTTTTTAATGGATATTTTATTATATAACCACAATGCCATTTTTATAACTAATAAAACTAAAAATAATTCTTTGCTATCTTATACTCAGTCCATAATCTAATTTCCCCAATTATCTCAAAAATATCTTCTGGGGCCAGCCCAGTGGCGTAGTGGTTAAGTTTACACATTCCACTTCAGAGGCCCAGGGTTCGCAGGTTCAGATCCTGGGTGCGGACCGACACACCACTCATCAAGCCATGCTGTGGCGGCATCCCACATACAAAATAGAGGGAGACTGGCATAGACGTTAGCTCAGGGACAATCTTCCTCACCAAAAAAATAAATAAATAAAAAGTTTAAAAAATTTATCTTTTAAAAAGATTTATCTTTAAATACATATTTTAAAAATTCTTTTTGCAAAAATACCTTTTTGTTCAAATCAGAATCCAAACACAGTCCACACATTTGGTTATTATGTCTCTTAAGTCTTTTTTTCTTAGAGGGCCGTACCCCATTCCTTCTTTTTTCCTTTCTATTCCATTGACTTGTTGCAGAAACCAAGTATCTTACAAGTATAGGTCCTACTTAATACCAAAAAAAATCACTGTTCATCTAAAATTCAAATTTAACTAGGTGTCCTGTTGTTGTTTTGGCTTAATCTGGCAACTCTATATTAGAATCAAGTTACATATTTCAGGCAAAAATACTTCATAGGTGTTACCATGTGCTTCATAATACATCACATTGGAACATAAACAAATGTCTGCAAATTGCAGCTTGATTCCTTCATTGTAAAGTTCTCTCATCAATGTCAATCCAATGGTTTCACCCACTGATGATTGCTACCTGCCCCAACTATTTCATTACGGGTTGCAAAATTGTGATTTTTCTGAATCTATCATTCTTTGTGGAAATTTCCTGTCAACAACTAGGACCATTTGACTATCCAAAGTAGTGTTTTTACATGAAGGCAGACATAAAGGTATTGTTTCCTTTTCATTTCCAATTTTCAGAGTAAAGAGTAGTGCCCTAGTTATTTTGGATGGTGTCCAGTGAGTTCTTATAGGGTTTTGGTTTTGCATTTTTTGGGGGGGGGAGGGGGGTGTCTTTTCTTTTTCAAATTCACTTTTAACTCATGGGTTTTTATATATTCCATGTGTTTCAATCAATTACCTTAGTCTCCGACAGGTTCACCTTGCATATTTCCTGGCCAAAACCTAAAATTGTCTTTCCTCCAAGAAATATGTCTTTGTTTTAGAAGCAGGTACCCATTGTCCCACATCCAGCCAAAGGTTATACATTCCCAGTAAGTCTTACGCAGCGAGGGCCTGGGTATTAGGGAAAGAACAAGCACACCACACTGGCCCTTCTCTTCCCTTTGGAGATCAAGAACAGCTCTACACAGCCACAAGTAGCTTAATCCAGATTGGTCACTACTCACTTAATATTTGAGTTACTGAATCAGACATCCCTCAGTATCCGTGGGGAATTGGTTCCAGGATCCCCCCCATACCAAAATCTGTGGATGCTGAAGTCCCTTATAAAATGGTGTAGTATTTGCCCATAACCTACACACATCCTCCCGTATACTTTAAATCATCTCTAGATTATTTATAATACCTAATATAATGTAAATGCTCTGTAAATAGCTGTTATACCTTATTGTTTAAGGAATAATGACAAGAACAAAGTCTATACATGTTAGTACAGATGCAACCATCATAGGCCTTTCAATCTGGGGTTGGGTGCATCCGCAGATGGGGAATTTGTGGGTGGGGAACCCTTGGCCACGGAGGGCCAACTATTTTCTTTCCAGGTCAATTTTCAACATCCGTGTCAACTCCAAACAGTTAGTTGTGGCTTCTGGAAGGACTTATTAAGAACTTTGAGGCATTTACAATCATTAACAGAATATACGATGAGAATTAGGGGGGTAGGGAGTGTCAGGTCATTTCCATTTTATTTCTTGTGCCTGACCTTATATACCGGAGTTAAGAATTTACCACTGAAACCTTTATCACATTGTGACTATCCGGATGTAAATGGAATTCCTCAACATAAAGGTGATAGGATATAATAACCACTAAGAAACACAACAATCAGACAAATGGAATATAGGACTAAAAGTTTTACTAAATTAAGTATTTCAAATATTTTAAGAAATTTGTCTGATCTCAAATGTCCTCTACTATTACTAGTTCATAAAGATTCAGATAAAAATGACACATGGGTAAAGGAAGACTTAGAAGTCAAGGTTGATGACTGTTGATTTTGTTTAGTGTTTAAGCATGCCTAATATATTAGCTATAACTTTCCTGGGAACCTAGAGCAAAGAGGGCAAATATAGAGACTATAGACACACAACACAAATACAGATCTGTGCTGCTCTTCTCCCCTCCTGTACCCACGGTAAACAATCCAAATCTATTTCAATAAGCTTAATAAGCCCTGAAACAGCCTCAGAATCCCCTTTTATGGGTGTACGTGCACGACAGTGTATAATTCCGTGAGTTTTGACAGTTGTATACACCTGTAAAAACACCACCACAATTAAAGTACAGAATATTTCCATTAGCCCCAAAAGATTGCCCTTGTCTCTTTGCATTCCATCCTTCCCTCTGCTTCTGGCCCTAGGCAAACATTGACCTGCTTCCTGTCATTATATGTTAGTTTGCATTTTTTGAAAGCTTATATAAATGGAATTATACAATATATTCTCTTTTGTATCTGGCTTCTTTCATTTAACATAATGATTTTGAGATTTATCTGTATTACACGTCACTCCCTCATTTTACTTATGAAGAGAAAGATTGGAATGAATCAGTGAGTTGCCCAAGGTAACACAACCCTCAAGTGACAGTTCTAAGATTGGAACTTAGGTCTTCTCATGGCTAGTCCCATGTTCTTTCCACTATTCCATTCTGCCTCCTTCAGAAGTAGCTGCGAAAACAACCCCATCGCTAGTCCCCTAAGAGGCCCACTATCTACCCTGCTCAGCAGATGAGCGGCTCCCTGCAGATCTGTGCTGCAGCATGGAATCTCTCACAGCTGCCATCACCAGGAAAATGCCTTGCAAATCAGCAAAATCCAATGGGAGCCAGATGGGCAGGTTTTCACATGTAGGGCCCACTCATATTCAACGCCACAAGTATGCAGAGTTCTCCTTTGTAACAAACCCAGAAATTGCTAGGTCTCAGCTGTTGGGGTAACAATCAGAAATAGAGTCTTGGAAGAAATCCATTTGGCAGAAATTCAAACTTCATTTTCTCTGCCACCAAGATAAGAAACTGGAAGGGGAAATACATGCAACTTTATACACAAGGAAGTTTATTCACATTCCAGGATGTGCATAAGATCCAACTATTTATCTTGCTCCCTCAAACTCTCCATTCATCTACCTAAATTATGTAACTCTACCCACATAAGTATTGCCTGAAACTGAACTCGGAATCAGATAACTCTCAGTCATTTAGCTCTGTAATCTTGGGCAAAGTCACTTAGTTGCTCTGAGTTTCACTTTCCTCTCTCAAAGGATGCAATAAGATATTTATGTAAAACTAATTTGAAAACTGTAAAGTACCCCATAAGGATGGGGCCATGCTCTCTTATTCAGCACTGGATCACTGGGCCTGGCATGTAGGAAGTGTTGACTTATTAGAAACAGACAGACATGCCATATAAAAGACTTTTAACACTATTAAAAGATAGTTTCTATTATTTGATTGATGAAAAGCTGAATATATGACACAGAATCAAAAGGTAAGGGATTAGAGATACTAGAATAGATGTATTATATTTGCAAAATATACTAACGAATAGTTATACTATGTGTGGGCTTCTACTAACTTAAAACTGTTTCACCAATGATGACTGTGTAAGTAGTTTTCTCGCCTTCACTGACATAAATAGTTGACATAATGCCTTATTACCATATATAATGTGGAGATATTAGATGATGCTACATATCAAAAGATCAACACTTGACACAAATATAAGTCATGTGTATGTATGGTCTTAACTGATTTTCTTTTAATCAACTTCACTGAGATATAATTTATGTATAATAAACTAGATCCATTTTAAGTGTACAATTCTTTGAGTATTGACAAATATATACCAGCGTAACCACCATAACAAGCAAAATACAATCCAGACAGTCCCATCAATCACCTCTGAAAGTTCCTAATGCCCTCTGGCATTCAATCCTCTCCTCCGCCCCTGGCCCCAGGTCATCATTGACCTGCTTTCTGTCACTAAAGATGAGTTGTATTTTCTAGAATTTCTCATAAAATAAAATTATATAGTGTCATTGTTATTTTATATGTTATGTTATAACATATGGAGGCTGAAGAGATTTCCCACTTTGTGGAAAATCCACTTTGTGTGATTTTCCTGTCTTAGGCCTTTGGAAACAAGCTAAAACGATCATACTACTTTTCATAGGCCTTTTTTCACTGACCTACATGACATCTGCTACTAAAAGAAGAAATTGCCTAAATCAGTCTAATTTTTTTAAGTCAACCTGAGAAAAACAAGGAGTTAGTGAAATACACATATAGAGTCAATGGAAAAGCACTCTCCACAAAAAAAATCGAAGCAATCCCAATGGTAGATAGGATGTTTTTGCTAAAAGAGTTTTGTCTTCTACTTTTAGGGGGAGACAACTCAGTAACTAACATGAAGCCAGGAGCAGGTATTACAATTTCAAAAAACTTGAAGATAATATCAGAATCTATTGTTGCCTGCTTGAATAATTGTCAAGACTATTCAATATTTCTAATAAAAGTTTTTGAGCACTATAAAAAAGTAGAAAACCTAAAGCTAAGGTATATGTGTTCCTTATTAATCAGAAAAGCTGGGGAAAAATGACCCAAGTTTTAAAGCTTCCAAGTTATTTTTAGTTTCTCAAATTCATGTGACATCCCAAATACTTAATTATCAAAGAGGAAACAGGGAAAAAAGGGTCAACAAATATCTCTACGACATGATTAAATTTTAACAACTTTATTGAGATATAATTTGCACACCATAAAACCCACCCATTTAAAGAGTACAATTCAATAGTTTTGGGTATATTCATAGAGTTGTGCAACCTTCACCACAATCCAATTTTAGAACATATTTATCACTCCAAAAAGAAAACACATACTATTAAATTTTAGATGTTACAATAGTATCTAAAAGGGAAAGCTCTTCCTCTAAAATATTCACTTCCATAATCATCAAAACCAAAATTAACCATGGAAGAAATTAAAAAAATGTATTGAAATTTTCTATAGAAACTTGTGCTGCGGTTAAGAATTGTCAAGAATGCACATGCTGAATAGTTTTTCAGACTCTTCAGGCGACGAATGAAAATCTCAAGAGCTTTAGCTGGATAAATTAGAAGGACATAACAAACATATTCTAAGTGGGTATAATGACCATAGTTTTAAAAAATAATTCAGGGGCCAGCCCCGTGGCTGAGTGGTTAAGTCCGCGCGCTCCACTTCGGCAGCCCAGGGTTTCGCCGATTCGGATCCTGGACATGGACATGGCACCACTCATCAAACCATGCTGAGATGGCGCCCCACGTGCCACAACTAGAAGGACCCACAACTAAAAATGTACAACTACGTACCGGGGGGCTTTGGGGAGAAAAAGGAAAAATAAAATCTTTAAAAAACAAAAAAAGTAATTCAATATAAGCCTAATAATGCATAAACCAAAGGCTATTTCATTTTACTGAAATGCTTAGGAACCTCATCCTTACTTTATTTTAAATAAAATAAACTTGCCTGTTTAAAAAAAGGAAAAACAGCCTGACTCACTTGTACATGGATTTCAAAGTATCAAATAATCTTTCTGTTATTTTTATAATGGTTATGAAATTAAACAATTCTTCCTCAAAGGTGTATTTATTTCTATCACAAAGAATACAGTGAAGAGGAAAGAAAAATGTGGCTTTGGGTAACTTTTACAGTAGCTGTGTTCATAGCCTTTTTAAAAAAATATTCAAAATTATTACAGAATTCATATTTCCAAGTTTAAAAAAAATCCTGTTCCTGAAAGTAAAAAAATGCTGTTCCTGAAAGCAAGGGACTACATAGGAAGGTCAGCAGGCCTTACAGCAGATTATACCCTCTTATTATTATTATTATTATAGAAGTAGCATGAAAATACAAGGACTAAAATAGCTTCTGATTCCAAGAAATATTTCTTCATCTGTGTTCCCCTAAACTGTGACAATGACCACTTTAAAAAATACATGTAACAGCTTTATTGAGATATAATTCACCCATTTAAAGCGAATTCAATGGCTTTTAGGATGTTCACATACTAACCGCCCAACCAGCCCTAGACAACCACTAATAACAATGATTATTAAGGAATTACCAATAGTCACGGGCCCACTTTACCGTTAGAAACAGACATAATACAAATCCAACATTCTCAGTCAATTTTCAAGAAAATGTTTCTGCACCCCATGTTAGGCATAAGGTCTCTAATTAACAACACAAGAAATTCAGTATTATCAGTGGGAGATTAAAAGGTGAATAATATACTCTTTTCCTCCAACAAGGGAATTAGTTATTTCAAACTCTAGGCATTATTCTATCTATAGACTACTGATCTCAACAGAAGACAGGTGATACTAGACAACTGCTTAAAACAGCTGCAAAGGAATGAGGCTGTATGATACTTACGGAATTCTTGACTCTCCCTGCGGATTTCAGGATGCCACCCATGTGACTTATACCCAAAAGCAGTTTTTGAGAGATTGTTTCTTTTCGTAACTGAAAAAAAAGTTTCAAGTTTATCTACGGTTGAGTAGCTAACGTTTTGCAATTACTGCAATTCTTCTCAAGAGCCCCACTGAGCCTACTAAGTTTCTAAGTTTGGTGAAAAGCATGGATGCAATCACCTAAAAATAAACATAACAAAATTGTTGAACCCAGTTATCTTAAAACAGTGCAAGTATTACTCTCTAAATATAGCGGTTTAATTCTGAAAGAATTCCCAGGAACAGGTGGCAACCAATGTTGGGTTTAAATTTAGTACTTTATTTTTAAAAGCTTGGTCTAATGCAACTGCAGAAGTCATTTGAAGATTTTTGCTATTTTATGGCTATAAAATACTTTCAACAAAATATATCTCACGTGTTTAACTGGAAAAATAACAATTACAATCAGTTTTTATAAATTACTAAGATGATAACCTTTTACTCAATGTTACATCCTTTTGGGAACTGTTGCCACAATGGCACCAAAATTATTTCTACAGGAGTGACACTAAGAAAGCAAAGAACAATTAAAACAATAATTCTACTCATTGGGATCTAAATTATTAATATGTAACCAACTGTGCTACCTGATTAATCTTCCAAGACTTTTTGTGACACATGGCAATCACCATCACCTCCCTTTTTACAAATGAAGAAACCACGGCATAGATAATTTATTAAAAACAACTATATGAATTTGTGTTAGAAAGTGATTGGATACCCACATGTTGGCTACATGATTCTATACCACTAGTTTTAACCAATCAAATCTCAACATAAGTAGATAACTAACTTAAGAGACTACAACAGACACAGTACTGCTTGCTGGCAAAATCTCAACTAGAGTCTTTTTGGCCTGGATACTGTGCAATATTAACTGGGTACTTCCAGAATTCCAGTGTAACTTTAGTTCACCTCACAACAAAATCGACAATCTTACAGATGTCTTGCAGCAAAAACATGCAGGGATCGCTATCAAAATGTCCCCATGATTGAGCATCTGAACTACTTGTCAATACCCAAACTCATTACCCCCCACAAAATCTGCCTCTCCACCTTTCTGTTCCTTGGTTGGAGCGGGTAGGACGGAGTGAGTGATGGTACCATCCATTCAGTCACTCAGAGCTAAACTGAGAAGTATTGTAGACTCCTTCCTCTCCTTCAATCCCAAATCTAATCAACAGGTCTAGTCAATTTAATCTCATAAATATTTGTCAAATTTCCCCTCTGCTATCCTCATTCCTACCACCACAGCCTTGGTGTTTCAGCCCCAGTATCTTTCACCTAGATCATCACGTGTCTCTTAACTGCTCTGTCTCCAGTTTTGTCCCCTCCAAACCATCCTTTACACTACAGAGCCATACGGTTTGTGTTTTTTTTTCAGGGAAAGATTTGCCCTGAGCTAACATCTGTTGCCAATCTTCCTTTTTTTTTTCCCTCCCCAAACCCCTAGTACATGGTTGTATATCCTAGTTGTAAGTTGTTCTAGCTCTTCTATGTGAGCCGCCACCACAGCATGGCTCCTGACAGACAGGTGGTGTGGTTCTGTACCTGGGGAGTGAACCTGGGCTACCAAAGTGGCAAGCGCTGAACTTTAACCACTAGACCATCAGGGCTGGCTCAGAGATCAACCTTTTGAAAGCACAGTTATGACCCTGCTGTTCCCTTATTTAAAATCCTTCAGTGGGATCCTGTCACCTATCTAAAGGATAAAGGCCAAGCTCCTTAGCAAGTCCTACAAAGCCTATAGTCTAGCCCATTTCTCTCTTCAGTTGAGAGTCAACTTCTTAGACTGTTTTATTTCTGTGCATTTATTCACATTGTGCTCTTAAATAGCCTCTTCCCACTCTCACCAAACCTCAGTTTACCTGTCTCTTACTCAATGCTTAAAACACAAATGAGGTCTTTTCTGATCTCTCTACATGTGGTTGGATATCCTTTCTTTGTTTGTATCATACCTTTTGCCTATCTCTGTCATTGCAGTTACATTCTATAATGATTATGTATGAGTATGGCTATTTCCTCCACTAGAATATGATCTTCTTGTGGTCAAGAAACGTTTCTTATTAATCTTTTTATCCCCAGTATCTAGAACAGTGTTTGGAAATAATAAACACTTGATAATTATTTAATGAATAAATGAATAATTATCCCTACACTGTTTTTAAAACTATGCAAAAGCATTTGACACCATATGTAGTCATAGGTGGTAGAAACTTTTGTATCAGGGCAATCTGATTGCTCAGGAAAACTCTGCCAGTTGTTGATGCCCAGACACACTGATCCTGGGCAACAAAACGAAACAAGGTTTTATTACTCAAATGAATTGCTATGGACACAGCTATGGTCACAGTTCCAACAAGAAGCTTTCATCCAAGCCTCAAGAAATAGTTTTCGAAGGCCTTTTATGAGCAAGGCCCTGTTCTAGACATTGAGGACATAGCAGTGAACAAAAGAGATAAGGTCATTGCCCTCAAGGCGCAATTATTCTAGTGAGAGGAGATAATCAACAATCAAATAAACAACACAAACTTCAGATAGTGATAAGTGCTATGAAAAAAATAAAGCAGGGTGAAGGATCTACTTCACACTGGATGATCAGAGAAAGCCTCATTCAGAAAGGGACATTTGAGGTGAAATCAGAAATAATATGAAGGAGTCATTCATGTAAAGATCAGGAAGAAGGGCATTCCAGGCAAGCACACTGGCCCTAATGTGGAAATGAGCATGGCGTGATCAAGTAGTCAACAGAAGACCAGTTTGGCTCTAGCACCACAGGTGAGAGGGAGAGCAGTATGAGAAATGTAGGGGCCAGCTTACATAGGGTCTATTGGGTCATATAAGGGTGCCTGGATTTTAACTCAAAGTGAAACAGGAAGTCATTGGAGTATTTTACGGGAAAGGACATGATCTTTAAAGATCACTTTGCCAGTTCTGTGGGGAATGGATTGTAGGGGGTAAGCTAAAATGGAAGGAATCTGAGAGATCACTTAGGTAGCTACTGCAGTTCAACAGGCAAAAAATGGCAGTGGCTTAGAAAAGATGTTTGCTTTTGTGAGGATTAACTGGGATAATATAAATAAAGTGCTAAATCCAGTGTCTGATACATAAACACTCAACAATAAAAGCGTATGAGAGAATAGAAAATAGATATTGGTCTCTGACTCTGGTTTCTGGCACAGAGCTCCTAAAACCCTTGTAATTTCCTAAGTGATAAGAGCACTAGGAGCATCTTTTGTTCTAATGAGGGGACTCTGGGTGGGCTCCTGGATGGGCGCTGGTCACCAGAAAGACCAAGCCATAGTTAGAAGCTTGGAATTTTCAGCTCTACCTCCCATTCTCCAGAGCAGTTAAGTTAATAACTGATCATGCCTATGTGATGAAGCCTCCATAAAAATCTCAAAAGTACAGGGTTCTGAGAGCTTCCAGGTTGGTGAACGCATCCACACTGGGAGGGTCACACACCCCAACTGCATGGGCACAGAAGCTCCTGTGCTCGGGACCCTCCCAGACCTTGCCCTACGTATCTCTTCATCTGGCTATTGATCTGTACCGTTTATCATATCCTTTAATAAACTGGTAAACATAATTGTGTTTCTCTGAGTTCTGTGAACTGCTATAATAAATTAATCAAATCTGAGGAGAGGGTCATGGGAACCTTTGATTTGTAGCCACATCAGACAGAAGTGGGTAACCTGGGGACCAACTACTTTTGATTGGCGTCTGAATTGGTGTGGGAGCAGTACTGTGGGACTGAGCCCTTAACCTGTGGAATCTGACACTAACTCCAGGTAGACAGTGTTAGATTGAGTTAATTGTAGGACACTCAGATGGTGTCACAGAGAACTGCTTGGTGGGGGGAAATTCCCCCCACCCCCACATTTTATGACCGGAAGTGTCAGAAGTGAAGCGTTCTGTGTGAGTAGTCACACAGAAGGAGACACACAGGAAAGAACTGAGGTTTTCTCCTACACAGGAAAAAGACACACAGGTGGAAAACTGAGTTTTTCCAATACAAACGGTACCTATTACTATTAGTTTATGCCTATTGAAGTCTTCTTGTTTAATGGGACATGAACCTCAAAATCCTTGAGACAACAACTCCGGAAGGATACAATGACCACAACACTCAAAGCACAGGAAGCAGAACTCTACAATTCATTTAATAAAATTTGTTGAGGATCTACTCTGCACAAATGATGAACAGGTCTGCTGAGACAGCACGGGAAAGTGGATTAACAGATCTGTAAGGGATCTGAGAAGAGTTTAACCCTTCACTTTACAAGCAACAAAACTGCACCCAAAGAATCTGCTGCTCTTTCTCCTAAACTGGAAGATGAGAGGATCATGCCCTAGTTTGCCCCAGGGACATACTATGAATAGTTAAAGATTTTCATTAACAACATAAACCAAAAGTTTTTAATGAAGTGCTACATAGACAGCACCTTAATGTACTATGTTAAGAAAAATGTAATATTTATATTAAGCCTTTGATATAGTGCTTTGCACAGGGTAAATGCTCAGTAAATGGTAGTGATTCCTTCCAGCTGCTCGGTTTTTAGGAGGCTGAGTGTGTGATGTCTACCTGGCATCAACTGCTTGACTAAACTGATAGTAGAGCCGCAAGAATGATAATCTAATTCAACCCTATGATTTTCCAAATGGAAAAAAGTGAGGTCTAAAAGCGCTAAATGACTTGCAAAGCTAGCCACAGTGAATGAGTGAGACAAAACCAAGACCAAACCCTGAAGCCCCAGTCGGGTTTCCATTACACGTCATAGATCTGCAGCTTAGCTATAAGGTAGCGTTCAAACTTTTATAAGAGGGTAATAAGAATGTAGCTGCCATACCCGACTTTTTCAATCTTTTTATTTAAAGTCATCACTGAGCTATGATTTTGATAAAGGAATCATCAACAACACAGACTGCCAATAATATACAGTCTCACGAGTTAACAACGAAGCAGCCTTGGCGATGCAGCTCTATTATGGACACCTGACGAATGCAGAGGCCACGGAAGCAGCTGTGACATACACTGAAGCAGAGACACGACACGCAGAATACACACACAAAGAAGAAAATGACTTGAAACGTTTTCAAAACACAAAATGCGACCACAGCTGTGGGTCACTAAGACGCTGAGCTCAACTCTTTCGGCAAACAGCGACAACAGATGGTTTCTTTCCAGCAGACAGGGAGTCGAATACAAGCACTGGGAGACCAAGACCAAGAGCCACAATGCGGGAACAGTTGCAGCAGGCCATCCAAAAAGCCTTCCCCTTACACAAAGAGTCCTTCTGCATGAGATTAGGGTGCCCTCCCCCTACCCCCATGAACACAAAAAAACGATCTCCGTAGGGGTGGGAAAACAGGGCGGGGCACAGAGGGGAATCCATCTATCTGGTGAATTCAATTCGACTCCACAAATACTTCCTGAAAAATCTACTATGTGTAAGACATTGCGAAAGATGCCTGCCTTGCCTCGAAGACCTCAGGATTATGTGGGAGCAGGGAAGAAAATGGGGTTCGCGGAAGTCCGCAAATAACCCGAATACGAGCGCTCTGAGAGGTCCCAGGCAGGCTACGGGTCCAAAGGCAAGACGAGCAGTGGCGCTCGCGATAACGCTGAAGAAACGGCGGGGATCCGCGGATGAAGGGTAGGAGAGAAGGGGTTCCGACAGCCGGAGAGGCCCACTCCCGGCTCCCTCACAACCGCCCTCCTGCTCACGCGCTCGGCGGGCGTCCCGCGCAGCCTCTCCAGCCGGGCAGGCGCAAGGCTCCCGACAGGCCGGGCCCGCCCCGGTTCTCCCCCGCCCTTTCTCACCTCGGGGGCTTCCAAATGCCTCCTCGGTCAACCCTGTCTGCGGACAGCAGAGGACGACGCCGGCAAGGGAGAGCCCCAAGGCGGGCCACGGAGTCCAGCGATCAACTCACGCGCCTGAGGCGGCGGCCAGGCCGCATCCCCATGGCAACGCCGCCAAGCGCCGGTTCGAACGCCCGCGCCGACGCCCGCGCGCCGCCAGCGCCGCACCGTCCACCAATGGGCACCCAGGGAACCCGTTGACGTAAGCCGCCGTCTCCTCTAGAAGACCAATCAGGGACCCGAGGAAATAGTGGGCGTAACGCTCAATTTTCGTCTTTCAACCAATCGTTCCTCTCGAGGGGAGCTCTCGCGGCGTTCTAAGTGAGAGTAAAGGCATCTTCGAGGCGGGTCGAGGCTTCCTCTGCCTCATGCTGTTGGTCCCCCGAAGCTCAGCCGAACTCTGCGGATTGGTTGACGTTCTTCCGGTCTCCATCCAAGGCCCGCCTGCTGCCTCCTCGCTGCAGGTGAGTAGTAGCCTTAGGGTCCCTCTGTATGCGGCCCGTGAGTCTGGGCAGGCCAGGCCCCGGACGCTTGCAGGACTCAGTTTTCCCTTGTGCACAGGGAGGAGGTGGGGGTTCAGTGGCCCTGTGAGCCTTGCTTGCCCCCGTGCAAGTGGTGATAGGGTGGTCGTCTGGTGGAATCCCAGAGTGCCGGGTTTGGGGCCCCGTGGCCCGAGCTCCGTACCTTCCCCTCCCTGGGCCTCAGTTTGTTTACACTTTGTTGAAACCTTGTAAACCCTGCTTGCTTTCCTAAAGAGATTTTATATTTTCTAGTTGCTTCATTTGTTGAATGGTTAATATCGTGGCAATTACAGCAGAAATAAAAGTCACACAAGAGTCCCGCTACCTGAAGACGTAACTTCCTTTTTCTTTGTTTTGATCTGGTTTGGGCCCTATGTATTCGTTACATCTCTTAAGGTTAAAAAAAAATATATATATATATATATATATCAGCTTAAACCGAATGCAATCGAATAGCCAAATGTAAAACGCTAATAGAGAATGAGGATTAAGAGCAACAATACTGGGACTCTGGCAGACCTGCTTTTGCGTCCCTACCCGGACGCATCTCTGACCCATAGTTTCCTTTTTCCTCTTCTGAAAAATGGCGGTAATGCCTCAGGGGGTGGTTGTGAAGATTAAGTGAAATAATGAAAGTAAAGCTCTTGGCACACTGTCTGGCAAGCAGTAACTCCTCAAAAACATGGTAGCAATTATGTTCATAATAGAAACAAGCAAATATTACTAGCCAAAGGGGCCAGTAGACTTACTGTAATTGAGTACCCAATTTAGCTTAAAGCTTGTCAGTTAAAGAAATAACTAATAGTTAAGGAAACAATCTATTCTTCAAAAGAGTGAAATTTTTTTCCTGGTACCTATATTGAAAGGAATTTATCGGCCGGTCCAGTGGTCTAGGGGTTAAGCTCACACGCTCTGCTTCTTTGGCTGGGGGTTTGGTGGACCGACTTACGCACGGCTTATTGAGCCATGCTCGGCTGGCATCCCACATATAAAGTAGAGGAAGATGGGCACGGATGTTAGCTCAGGGCTAATCTTCCTCACACACACAAAAGGAATTTATCTTGTGGGACCTTATATGTAAGGAATACACATGGTGCGACGAACAGTGTGTTCACTGCAGTTTTGCAGAAAATATGAAAAGCCTTTTTAAAAAATTTTTATTTTCCCTTGATTTTTAAAAATTTTATTGAGGTCATAATAGTTTATAACATTGTGAAATTTCAGTGGTACGTTTTTTTCTGTCAGTCACCATATAAATGTGCCCCTTTACCCCTTATGCCCACCCCCCCAACCCCCTTCCCCTCTGGTAACCACTAATCTATTCTGTTTGTCCATGTGTTAGTTTATCTTCCACATATCAGTGAAAGCACATGGTGTTTGTCTCTCTCTGTCTGGCTTATTGCGCTTAACATAAAGCCCCCAAGGTCCATCCATGTTGTTGCAAATGGGACGATTTTGTCTTTTTTTATGGCTGAGAGCATTCCATTGTATATAATACCACATCTTTATCTAATCGTCAGTCGATGGGCACTTGGGTTGCTTCCACGTCTTGGCTATTGTGAATAATGCTGCAGTGTACATAGGGGTGCATAAGTCTCTTTGGATTGTTGATTTCAAATTGTTTGGATAAATACCCAGTAGTGGAATACTGAGTCATATGGTATTTCTATCTTTAATTTTTTGGGAAATCTGTGTACTCTTTTCCATAGTGGCTGCACCAGTTTGCATTCCCACCAACAGTGTATGAGGGTTCCCTTTTGTCCACATCCTCTCCAACATTTGTTACTGTTTGTCTTGGTGATTATAGCCATTCTATTGGTTGTAACGTGGTATCTTAGTGTAGGGTTTTTTTTAAGATTTTATTTTTCCTTTTTCTCCCCAAAGGCCCCCAGTACATAGTTGTGTATTTTCAGTTGTGAGTCCTTCCAGTTGTGGCATGTGGGATGCTGCCTCAGCATGGCCTGACGAGGGGTGCCATGTCTGTGCCCAGGATTCAACCCGGCGAAACCCTGGGCCACTGAAGCGTAGCGTGCGAACTTAACCACTCAGCCACGGGGCTGGCACCCTTAGTGTAGTTTTGATTTGCATTTCCCTCATGACTAGTCATGTTGAAAATCTTTTCATATGCCTATTGACCATCTGTATATCTTTGGAAAAATGTCTGCTCAGATCCTCCATCCATTTTTTGATCAGGTTGTTTGTTTTTGTTTTGTTGAGCTGTGAGTTCTTTATATATTTTGGAGATTAACCCCTTGTTGGATATATGATTTGCAAGTATTTTCTCCCAGTTGGTGGGTTGTCTTTTCATTTTGTTTCTAGTTTCCTTTGCCTTGCAGAAGCTTTATTTTTTCTTTTGTTTCCCTTGCCCGAGTAGACATGGTATTTGAAAATACCAATGTCAAAAAGTGTACTGCCTATATTTTCTTCTAGGAGTTTTCACATCTTACCTTCAAATCTTTGATCCATTTTGAGTTAATTTTTGTGTATGGTAAAAGATAATGGTCTACTTTCATTCTTTTGCGTGTGGCTTGTCCAGTTTTCCCAACACCATTTATTGAAGAGATTTTCCTTTCTCCATTGTATGTTTTTAGCTCCTTTGTCTAAGATTAGCTGTCCACAGATGTGTGATTTTATTACTGGGCTTTCAATTCTGTTCGATTGGTGTGTATCTGTTTTTGTACCAATACCATGCTGTTTTGATTATTATAGGTTTGTAGTATATTTTGAAGTCAGGAATTGTGATGCATCCAGCTTTGTTCTTTTTTCTCAGGATTGCTTTAGATATTTGGGGTCTTCTCTTGCCCCATATGAATTTTAGGATTTTTTTTGTTCTATTTCCATGAAGAATGTCATTGGGATTCTGATTGGGATTGTGTTGAATCTGTAGATTGCTTTAGGTAGTATGGACATTTTAACTATATTTATTCGTCCAATCCATGTGCATGGAATATCTTTCCATTTCTTTATGTCATCATTGATTTCTTTCAATAATGTCTTATAGTTTTCATTGTATAGGTCTTTCACTCCCTTGGTTAAATTTATTCTTCGATATTTTATTATTTTTGATGGGATTGTATTCTTGAGTTCTTTTTCTGTTAATCCATTATTAGAGTATAGAAATGCAACTGATCTTTGTATGTTGATTTTGTACCCTGCAACTTTGCTGTAGTTGTTGATTATTGCTAATAGATCATGTCCATCTGCAAACAGCAAGAGTTTCACTTCTTCATTGCCAATTTGGATACCCTTTGTTTCTTTTTCTTGTCTAATTGCTCTGGCCAAAACTTCCAGTACTATGTTGAATAAGAGTGGCGAGAGTGGGCACCCTTGTCTTGTTCCTGGTCTCAGAAGGATGGCTTTCAGTTTTCCTCTGTTAAGTATGATGTTGGCTGTGGGTTTTTCATATATGGCCTTTATTATGTTGAGGTACTTTCCTTCTATACCCAATGAAAAGCCATTTCTTGATTCAATTATCAATAACGGCTAAGAGCATGACATTAAAACATAACTTAGAGGGGCCGGCCCCATGGCTGAGTGGTTACGTTCATGTGCTCTGCTTCAGCAGCCCAGAGTTTCACCGGTTCGAATCCTGGGTACAGACATGGCACTGCTCATCAGGCCATGCTGAGGAGGCATGCCACATGCCACAACTAGAAGGACCCACAACTAAAATATGTACTGGGGGGATTTGGGGAGAAAAAGCAAAAACAAAAAAAAGAAGATTGGCAACAGTTGTTAGCTCAGGTGCCAATCTTTAAAAAAAACCCAAAAACATAACTTAGAGAAGCTTTCTGATGACCTTTTATGATACAGGGATAAGAGTGACTCACATATATTCAGTACTTCCAATATGTCAGACCCTGTGTATACATTATTTTAAACTCTACAAAACCATGAAAAGTAGACGTTATCTTCATTTTGCAAATGAAGCTTGGAGAAGTTAAGTATTTTGCTCAAAGTAACACAGCTATTAAATTAGAGAGCTTGGTCCTTCTCACTGCAGAGCCGGCCAACCTTTTCTGTGTTGTGTCATGGTGTTTCTGACTGAGAGGATGAAAATGCCTGGCACACCAGATGCACAGGCAGACTTACCCAAATGGAGAGAGATCGGCTGCAGAGGCACCCACGGTGGGAGCAAAATCTTTCTCTAACGGGAAATTTCTGCCTTGGGAAATGAGGAGATGGAATGAGATGATCGCTGAGCTCTGGACCTATCTGTCCATTCACTTTGTGGGTAGTCTGTAGTACTTCAGATTCAGTTTGTCCCAAGCAGAAATCCTTAGCTTACGTTCTACTCCTTGCTCCACCTACTGCCCTCTGCCTAGTCACCCAAACCAAATCCACCCCTCCCTTCCTCTCCCTCTGTTTCTCTCTCTCTCTCTCCCTTGGACAGTGAAACATCAAAGAGAGTTCATTTTCTCTTTGAGATCTCTCTCAAATTCATCCCTTCCTTTCCTTTCTCACTGCCTCCGCCTTAATTTAACTCTCTATCACTTGTTATCTGGACTCTTGGCAACAGGCTTGTAACTGGTTGGTCTCCTTGCCTCCAATCTTTCCTTCTCATTCATTCTCTACCTTCCTCGCTGCCAGAATGTCTTTGTAAAATGTCAATCTGACCATATTACAGCCCTGCCTAAGACCTGTCAAAGGGTCTCATTGCCTGCAGACTATAAACTGTTTATCAATGGAATGTCATCTTGTGCTTGAGGGTCTTTCCCACACTCCTCCCTTTGCCTGGAGTGCCCCTGCCCCCACCTTTATTCTGCCTGGTAAACTCCTAGCCATCCTTCAAAATCCTTGCAAGATACTCCTTTGACCTAAAGATAATCACTCCTTCTTTGCTTCCTTTCTGTCTCACACACGCGTCTGTGATGCACAAAACACACTGGTAACTTGTCTGTTTAAATATCTTACACTTTCACTAGGCTGTGAACCCCTAGAAAGCAGGGTCATTGTAGTATTCAGCTTCATAGCTACTCTTCAGTCCTGTCTCACTGCCTGTCCCATGGGACACCCTCAACAGACATTAGATGAGTACATGAATCGCTTCAGGCTCTAACATGAGAATTCCTCAAGTTTGCTTTCCAGCATGTACAGCAGATGGCACTAACAGGCCACTTAACAGATCCCCTTCACTAGGGATGATTTTTGTCCCAACCTTGTCTGATTTTGGCCTCATCCTTGAAGTCAATATTCATGTCATTCAGGTGCAGTCTCCTGTTTCCTCCCTCAGCCAAATAGCAAAGATAGCAGGATGACTCAGCAGCTTGGTCTCTGAGAAGAGGGAGGCACACACCCAGACGAAGGTGCAGTTGAGGGAACATTTTCTTTGTCTCAATTTATTCATGGTAGTTGGGGCTTTTTTTCTTTCCTTTATTTATTTTTTTTATAAGAGGGCTTTATTCATGGATGGTGCCTCATTTCTTCCACTCCTTTGAAAGGGAAGAAGGGAGCTGGAGAGTCTGAGAAAAGACCATTATGATGTGGGAGGTGAGGGACAGCTGGGCAGTCAGAGCTGCTTGTGGGCAGGCAGCGCTGGCCTTCCTCCTTACGGTGGAGTGGCCTGGTGCATTTCCTGGATACCAGCACCTTCAGTTAGGTGTCTGTGTGCTCATCCAAGGCTGGCATCGCAGGGGTTCCTAACACTTGGTGCTGGGGAACCTCCAGGCTACTGGGTATGGTTTTGAACATGTGGCTGTAGGTTCCTACTTCCCAGAAAAAAAGCGGAGGAGGCATAGAAAGCCTCATCAGATAGGCAAAGTTTAGGGGCCTCTGGCTACACTTCACCCCTCCAGGGTCGCCTTTGGGCACCGGGACCTTCTTCTACACCCCCTCCAACTAAAACCTGTTCTGTGGAAAGGATTCCAGCCAGACATCTTAAAAATCTTCCTTGTGAAACTAGATCAAAGACTGGGAATTTTGGAACTTGGAGGTAATTTCATAGATCATTTGCGTGTTCTCTCATAGGACCACTTGGGCCCTAACCCCTACTCTTTCACAGTAGGCAGAGCTGTACTATATAAGGGAAAAAATACAGACTTTGCAGTTAGACTTACATGGATTCAAATCCTGCCATTCAGAGACCAGCTATGTCTTTGGGCAAGTATTTTAACCTCTTTGAATCTCAGTTTCCTCATCCTGAGCTGGAGATATTAATGCTTATCATGAAGAGTTGTCTTGAGCATTAGAAAAGATACATGTAAAGAACCTTGCATTGTGTAGCTGGCACAGTGTAGATGCTCAGTTGATAACATGGTAGCATGAAACTATTTCTGCTAAAGGGATTTTAGACTATGAGGAAGCCAGTTGGGGGAGGATTGGAGGACTCTATCTGTATCTAAAGGTATATTTCCGAGGGCTTTTGGGGTTGAGCTATGCTTGCAATAGCACTCTGATTAATTTGATGAAAACATGGGAACACAACACATCAGTATAGCTATTTATCTGTGAATTATTTTTTGGCACCTAGGTCCTGAACCTCCTAGGCTGTGAGCGAATTGTATATATAGAGAAAGCCAAGAGCACTTTTCCTTAGCTTCTGGAACCTTCTCATGACATTGAGGGTTTTTTGTTCAGGTTTTTTTAACCACCCAAGGCACTTTGCCACTTTTCTGAAGTGTGAATTGCCTGCTGTCAGCCTGGAGTTCTCACCTCCGCAATCCTGGCTGCAGGCATATTTGCATATTGGATGCTGCATTCTTTAACCCCGTGAGGTTTGAATCCACTTGGAGTCCGTGTGTGTGTGTGTGTGTGTGTGTGTGTGTGTGTGTGTGTGTGT
>NC_060272.1:131191778-131234782 GCF_021613505.1 Equus quagga
GTGTGTGTGTGTGTGTGTGTGTGTGTGTGTGTGTGTGTGTGTGTACACGATGTACATGTGAAAGCTGGCTACTTTCAAACCCCAGGACAGTTTCAGCTCCGTGGTCTCTAGAAAAACAGAAAATCTCCAACAATAGCTCCATTGATTTTTATGTAAATGGCACCCTTCAGGAAAACGCTGGGCTATTTCCCAAAGTCCCAGAACACACCCTGAGCATTTGTTTGAGCGGGAGGTGGGAGAGCGTTCTGTTGAGTCAATGAACATCTGTTGAGAGCTGCTGTGCTCGGTCCCAAGGAGACAGAGCTCATCGTCTGACTCTTCCCTGCCAGAGGTACAGACTGACTTACCGTACTGGCTATGCATACTTGTGGTGGCTTTGTACTGTGTCCACTTAGCTAGGGTGGAACTAAGTTTCCCAGGATTCCCTTCATATAACTTCCAGGTTAGAGGTGACCTCAAGAAAATTTTGTGTGAGATCTGGAAAGCTGAAGTGAAGGAGCAGCCAGTACGCTATGAAGGACAGAGCAGCTACCAGGCGTGGCGCGGTGCATGCCTTGTGACACTGATCTGCTGGCTTGCCTTCTTGGTGCAGGACAGCACCCAGGCGTGCAGCTCCCCAACTCCTTCTGAATCTCCTCCTTCAGCTACTCTGAGTCCTGGGCCAAGTGTACACTCAGCTCTGTGGCAAAGGGCTTCAGCTTCTCCTGCAAGTCACCTGCATCACTGAGCTTGGAGATGGTGAAAGGAAATCGCAAGTTTCAGTTTGTCCTCGTGGGTTCCAGTTGTCCTGTGGGTCCCGATTTGTTCTCACGGGTTTCAGTTTTCCTTGCTCTCTTCCACTTCACATCCGGCTTTCCTTCCTAACTTCTGGCCTTGCTGACCCTTAGAGGCTTCAGGCCCAACACCAGATGCAGAGTCGACAGTGTTGCATGGATTTCTCCATCAACTTCCATAATTGCACAATGCCTAATCCCTATACTAAATCCTTAATTTTCTAGTGCCCCTAGTGTTCTGCTTCTCCGATCAAACCCTATAATAGAAGTTTATTCATGCCTTTTTTAAAGGCCCAGTAGGTGGAGTGATTAGAAGCCAGACGCTTCACAGAAGAAGAGACATCTGAGCTGCTTCTACAAGGATGAGTAAGAAGTTGTATGTATGACGATGGAGGGAGAAATTCTAGAGCACAGCCGGCTCAAGCCAGGCAATTGAAAGGGCAAATAGGAGTTCTCCCTTTCTAGAACAACTGTCCTTTCCATGGGTCTAGAGCATAGGTAGAAAGAGAACATCTGATCCTAGCTCTTCTGGTCCCATCGAGGTGAACTGTTGGTCAGTCTGGTTCTCAGATGTGGTCACCCCTGCCCATTGGTATCTGCTGAGATACATTTTTGCTAGGGTGCACCCTTGTTACTACCCTAAGCTCCCTCCCCATAGGAAAATATTGGCCTGCTCCCCTCTCCCCAGTGGCTCCACATGGCCCCCCTCCACCTGTCTTTCTTGGCCCCCATGCAGGCATCTTTGTTTCCCCATGCTGTATTGGTGATGGCAGTGATGTGGAGGAATGCTCTGGGGCTTCCTGTCCTAGGCGGGGCACTGTGCCCTCTAGTCTTGGATCCCTAAACTTACCTAGGAGTTCCAACATTCATTCCATGGGACTCCACCTGAGGCAGGGGCAAGATGTCCTACAACAATAACTTGCCAATACTTTCTGAGCATCCTGATAGGGGGGCTTGGGCTCAGGTACCTGTTTCTGCCTGAACCTGGACCAGTAATTTGAAATCTTTGTTCACCCATTCTCTGGTGACAGGATGCTTCCTTCTGGCTTCCAGAATGGGGAAAGTTCTCGGCATAAATAGGAAACCTGGGAAACAGAACACGATGTTTAATAAAAGCCTTCTACCAGTTTACAAATGAATTTTTAAACTCAAGAGTGATCACATTATACATACTATGCTGAACAATACTTTTTTCCCCTTAGTATGTCTGTGAAAATCTTTTTACAAGCAGCACATTTGGCTCTACCTAATTTTTTTTAATGGTTTCATAATATTCCATCCTATAGATACACTGTACTTTACTTGACCATTCCCATATTGATGGATATTTGTTTCTGCCTTTTTGTCTTTTCAGTATTGCAAACAAGGTTGCCATGAACATCCTTGTACGTGCATCTTAAGCAGGTGTTTCTGTACGTTGGAGTGCTTCCATATGGAATTCCTGGGTCTAAAGGAATGTGCATTTTATGTTTTGATAATTATTACCAAATTGCCCTTGTAAGGGGATGTGCTAATTTACTCTCCCACCAACAGTATATGAAAGCACAGACCATTTCAAAAATCCCTTTTGAGATTATTTTGAATCTTTAAAAACTCTCCTTAGAGGTTTGGAAAGGTCACAGTGTTGGGTGTGTATGGTTTTTTGGTAAGGAAGCGCTATTCCCTGCAGCAACAACACCATCCGTTGGCAGTTCAGAGAATTGCCCTGGAACCTGTTTCAGTTTGGGTCTGAGTTTTATGCCTTTGACAGATGCAAGCTCATCTTGCTTGAGCACCAGCAAGGAGGCCGTGGAGACTATCAACTCCTCCTCCAGCTACCCTCTCTGCTTCAGCTCTGCCATCCATGAGGACCAGCTCCTTCTTTGGTCCTGGAATCTTACAGAAGAGGCCCTGCTGACTTGGGCCTCTTCCTGCATGGGCCACTCTCCCAGGCCTTCGCTGCATGTGAGACACCTGTCTTTCTTTCAGTTCTGCCATCCCACCTCAGGACCTTTGTCCATACTGTTCCCTCCAACTGGAGCATGCTTCCTCTCTTCTTTCCCTTTGCTGACTTACCTTTTACTCATCCTCTACTTCTCTGCTCAAACATCCCTTCTTCCAGGAAGGCTTCCTTGATCCCTCATATGAGGTCAGGTTACCTATCACACATTTTTCCTTTGCGGCACATCTTTATGGGCAATTATTTTTTAATTTGCTTAATTATTTGATTAAAATCTGGCTCTCCTACTAGAATATAAACTCCATGAGGGCAAAAGCCTAGCGTGGTACTTAGTACATGGTGGGAGCTCAATAAAATTTGTTGAATGAACAAGTGACAGAAGTTTTTCTTTAGCAGGGACTAAAAAAATTTAGTTTTTATTGTATTGCTGATTATAAAATTAATAAATGATCTCTGTGAATTTCCAGACAATACAGAAATATATGGAGTAGAAAATGAAAGTCTTCCCATAATCTCATCTTCCAGAAAACACTGTTAATGACGTGTATCCTTCCAGACATTATTCTATGCATATTGAAATCTATTGAGTGCTCGTTACATGCCAGGCACTGTTCTAAAGCACTTTACAAAAGTTAAGCCACATAATCCTCACAGCAGCCCTTTGAGGTAGAACTGTTATTATCCTGTCTCACAGACGAGGAAACTGAGACTTAGGAGCTAATCACACAGTGAAGAAGTGGCAGAGCCCCAACTTGAACCAGAGTCCAGATTCGTGCTCTTGGCCACTGTGCTGGTTTGCCTCTGATGGGGTGGAGAAGAGGCTTTCTACTATATATGCTCTTTTGTACTTTGAATTTTGAACCATGTGAATTGTGTAACATTCCAAAACAAGGATTAAAGGCTAAAAAAAATCAATAACAAAAAAGGTTTTGGTACACCAAGCTACTCTGGAAGTGACCCCTGTGAGCCATCAGAAACCACATTGTGGGGGTCTTTGCTCCAGAATCAGGTGGGAGGCTGAGGGAAATGGGAATGTGGATTTGATGATACTGTTCTACTGCATCTCTCCCATTCCCAGCAAATCCCCAGCTTCAGCGGTTTGCTTTTGAGGATCTCCAGTCTCTTAACACACACACACACCAGCCCTGTGTTTTAGCGGGGAGACCTGGAGGAGCCGGGATAGAGCCACACTGACAGGGTAGGGACCAGGGTCCTGCAGTTACAAAGGCTCGTCTCTGATTCCTGGTTAGTCCCCATTAGTCCTTGGCATGCTGCCTTTTTCTGTAGGCGATGCGGTCACTGTTAGCTGGTCCGTGCCACTCCCAAGCACCAGAGTGCTGCCCTCCAGTGTGGAGCTTCCTGTTTTCTGTAATTTCCCAATGTCCCACATCTTCTTTGTTAAGTCCTCAGATAGACCATGGCCCTGAGAGCATGTGGGTTGATCATCTTCCGAAGACGCCTCATTCCCAAGGTGGACAACACTGCAATTGAGTTTCTACTGCTGCAGGCGTCGGATGGCATCCATCACTGGACTCCTCCCAAAGGTGTGAGGCCAGAGGGGCTGGCTCTTGGGGAAATGCCAAGCATTGCTCAGAAATCCGCCCTGCCAGGCCCCCACAAGGCTTGTTTCCCAGTGACTGTGCAGCAGGAGCGGGTGGGGTGGGAGGAGCCCTTCATCCTTTCTACATCAAGGTCTCCATGCCTGGCCAGAGCAGAGCTGGAAATAGAACTCTGTGACTGAGTCCCAGGGCAGAGGCAGCACCTGTTTCTTTTTTGTTCATATCATTCATCAGAGCGCCAGCCTCTGTGGCAAATGGCTGAGTAGGAGAAAAGGCACTGGGCTGGGAGTTGGGGACCTTGGAGTTGAGTCGTTACTGGGCTACAGGTCAGGAGCCCACAGTGAACAGCTTGCAGACAGAAGGTAGCAGGGACTCTAAAGGGGAATGGGGTGGGAGGGGGGTAAGCAAGGATCCAGGTTTAGAGGAAAACAAGGAAATGGGAACAGGAAGTAAATTTTGCACATTTGAGTTTTCACTTGGGAGAAACAAGGTGAAAAAAAGGGACAGAAGTGTCACAATACTATGAATAGGAATATTCACACTTGTCTCCTGATTACCTAAGTCACACTGCATGGTACCACTCATTGAAAAATTTCAAAAGACCTCTCCGAATTTTTTCTTGCTTGGGCCCAAGGGATAAGTTTCCCTGTTGACATTGGTGAGCAGAAGGCTGAGTAGATGCTGTTGGGAGGGGTGTGCTCAGAGCCTCCCACATGCTTCTGAGGGAAGGTGGGGCATCCTGGATCAGCGTGCCTCTCTCATACCAGCATCCCTCCCATCTTCTTCCCCCAATGCATTACCTACCTGTCTTTGTGTACATGGCTATATGAGGTGCTATATAGAGGAAATGCCCCAGAAGCCATGAGCTAGAATGGATTTTTACGTCCACACTCCTGGTGCTTTTGATGAGAGCTGTGCAGCAGCAGGTGACTCAGGGCACTGCTCTGAGGATCCCTGGGAAGGAAGAGGGCTAGGATATAGCCCTGTCTCCGAACCAAGAAGAGAACAGCAAAGAATTCCTGCCCCCCATGAACTCCTGAACCAGGAGGACCCCTGCCCCGCCTCCCCCCAGCAACTTGCTGGAGCCATGTGTTGACAAAGACTGCCAGACCCCTCCCAGTCCTTTTTGGCCCCTCTGGGCAGGCTAAGAATTTGCAAGGAGGGCCTCGAGGCAAAGTCGAAGGCTGCTCCCAGTCTGCAGAGCTTCAAGTTCTCCTATAACAGTTTCCTGGCAACTCTCTGCTCAGGTTTGGGTCTTGCCAACAAATTTTCTTAGAACTGGCTCTTAGCTTGTCCGTAGTCTAAGTTCCCATCAGGACTTTCCCTGTGAAACTAGAATCTGGCCTTGCTCAGTTAGAAAGATGAAAACAATTTGGAAAAGCCTTGATAGCTACTTGGAAGCAGCTGCTGGTGCCGCAGCGCAGGGTTTTGAGCCTGCCTATTGGCTCTAGGACTTCAGGGACCAACTGCAGACAGTGTTAAGTCCTTACCGTGGACTGTAAGTGAAGTGCTCCCTCTTCATCTGGCTGCCACCTGCCAAGAAGGGACTGCCCGGCCTTGGGAAAATTGCGTTAAGGTCTCCAGGGGAAAGGTCTCCCTGAGAACATGGGATGAGGAGAGCTCCAAAGAATAAGAAAGCAGAGGTCTGAGGGAGGCCAGCTTTCTCACCATTGAGGAGCAGTATTCTAGACCTGACTTGCCAAACACATGGTCTGTTTCATTCTCTACAGAGAAGATGGGGTGGGGAGGAGGGGTTTCCCAGACACTGAAGAGCCAGACACTGTCTGCCCTGCACCCCATTCCTAGGCGTGTTAGGATATTGTCAGTCTCAAGGCTCCCTTTAGCTTAGCAACACCTAGGAAAGTCACCGAAGACCTCATCTTTAAATCGTCTGACCTGGAAAGTCCAGCTTTGTTGAAGATCCTCTCTTCTTTCTCTTCTTCTTTTCTCCTAACTAGGCCATGTGGAGCCAGGAGAAAATGACTTGGAAACAGCCCTGCGGGAGACTCGGGAGGAAGCAGGCCTAGAAGCAGGCCAGCTGACCATCATTGAGGGGTTCAGAAGGGAGCTCAATTATGTGGCCAGGGAGAAGCCTAAAACAGTCGTTTACTGGCTGGCCGAGGTGAAGGACTGCGACGTGGAGATCCGCCTCTCCCGCGAGCACCAAGCCTACCGCTGGCTGGGGCTGGACGAGGCCTGCCAGTTGGCTCAGTTTGAGGAGATGAAGGCAGCGCTCCAAGAAGGACACAAATTTCTCTGCTCTACAGCAGCCTGAGTTGGCCAGAGCAGAGTCATTTGCCTCAGCAGGATCCTTAAGGGCCTTCTGAGATGAACCCACCTTCAGCCCCCAGAAAGGTTGTGCTGGTCTTTGGCTCATCATAGCAAAGAACAGATAGGTTAGTGAAATCAGTTGAGGACTCCCAGAGGCAAGCAAGCAAAAATCTTAGCTGGGTGGAAAGGAAGGCAAAGGAGGAGTAAAAAAAAATGGGCAGAACCAGTAAGTGCATCCTTATACTTTATAAATAAATTTCAAGCAGCTTATCTGTCTTCTAACCTGTTGTATTTATTTCTTGCATTCTTGCCCTTGGTGGGGGGAAGAACACTAAAGTGAATCAGAGTTCTGAGCTTAGCCAGAGGGAATCCTGTGTCCATGCGTTATACCCCAGAGAAGCTAAGGGAGGAAGTCGGAATAGGAGAGACCCAACCCTGCTAGGGGGCTCTCTTGCCTCTGAAACTCCAAGCACCCTCACCCCACCCCCAGCAGTGCACCCGAGACTTTGTGACCTGTAGTGGGACAGGAGCCCAGGAACTGGGTCTCTTCTACTCACTAATGTATTTTCCCCAGCACCAGGCACATATGTTGTAGGTGCTCAGTAAATATTTCCCAAAATAATTAGAAACCCAAGGAACTTTGGGACATATCCCAGGTCACAACAGGAGAGGAGGGACAGGCAACCCTGGACCACCGGGTCAGTGACACATGCAACCCGACCTCTCAGCCCAGTCCTGCCACCCAGAGTCAGCATGGGCCTCGTCAGCACAACTGAGGTCACTGGCAAGAGGCAGGCCCCAGCCTGGGGGGCCCTGCTGGGCCACGCAGCAGCCCTGTCGCACCCGTGTGCACTTCTCGCCTGTAGCTGCCTTCTTGCCTTTACAAGCCCTCATCATTGGTGTTTCTTTCTTCCCACGTGCTCCATTTGTCCGCAATTCAACTGTAAGACCCAGAGTGCAAGAGCTGGGTCTCAGCCCTCTTTTCCCTTGCTACTAGGGCTCAAGGAATGCAGGGCAGGTGTTAGATGTTACAGCCCTTCCAGGAGCTGTTAGCAGCTGGGTTCATGTGGATTTTATTAGAGGGTTGTCGCCCAATGAAGTGCAGAAGATTGGATGAGAAGGGGTATTGGCAAAGGTCAGCCTGGATTACCAGGGTCAAGAACAGCCACCCCAGAGGAAGGAGAGAGACGTCGCCTAGGTCTTAAGCAGGCTTCCAGATGTTTTCAGTCAGTGGTTGTCCGTGCAGACAGGGCAAAAGCACTAGCGAACAGGATCTTGGAGCCCCGCCAGGGACCGGAGTGGTTTTGTTCCTCACCCCTCTGAGCAGCACTCTGTGAAGGAGGCCTGCTGCAGGAAGTTTTTGGAGCTTAATGTTCTCTTTCCAGGCCAGCAGGGACCACATCCCACTGATTTAATAAATGCCTGCTGGGCAGTGGTGCCAAACCACAGACTAGCTGCCTCCTAACAAGGGCTGGCCGGCCCTGTGCTCTCAGCATGGGAGGCTGTGGAATCTCAAAACGCTAAGACCTTCAGATTTAGAAGGGACCTGGGAAATGACCTGGTTTTGCTGCTCATTTTCATAGCTGGGGAAATAGAGGCTGAAGAAGGTAGATAGCCCTGGCAGTTGCCCACATGTGGGGTGCTTTGAGGATGAGGTGCCAGAGTCTAAAGACTCTGCCTTAGAATATCTTATATAGCTTTGGAGTCATTCCTCTGGGCCTTACAGCGTTTTCCATTAAAACACAGGTACTTTGGAGAATGGCGTGGGGGTGGGTGCATAAATTGCATTCAGCTACTCCCTTTGCAGGAAGAATTGACAGCAGGGTGGGACTGGGGCATGTTATGGGAGGCAGATGAGGGTGGGAGAGAGTGGAGCCCAGATTGGGATGTGGCAAGTGAGCAGGCATTGTCATCATCACCACTTTGCTTCTGGCCAGCTGGGCTTGTTCAAGAGCTATGAGGCTGAGACCGCAATATCCCTTTCAATCTGAGGCCCTCCAAGCTCCAGAGCGTCTCCTCCTGGAAGCTCTCCCTAATAACCACCCATCCTATAAACACTGTACTGTTTCCCCACCTACACCTGAAGAGACTCCTCTTGGAGCTCCACCTGTTTCCCCCACCACCACCTCCACCACCCCAGGATGAAGTAGCATCTAATGCACTTCTTCCCACCAGGGCACTCTGAAGTGTCCCCCTCCTAGGAACATTTAGTAGAAGCTCTGGAAAACCCAAATGCCCTCTTAAACTCCAAAAGCAATACCTTAGACCCCGACAGTAAGCACTTGGTTGCTAAATCGAAGACCCAAAGGAAGGAAATTATAATGGTAGTTTTAATGGTAGAATTTCAATTGAAATACTTGTGCAGGTGTGGGACCCCAAGGGAGGCCCCAGGTTTGGGGAACAGAGGCTGACAACCATTTGTCCAGCCTGTAGCCCAACCTGTCCCTTCTTTTCTAGAGGAGAGTCTTGCCAGCTCGCTGCTGCCCCCTTGAGGCTGTGTTGTAGGTGCCTAGTGACACCTGCTCTCTGCCTTCCACCCAACGCCCCCGCCTTGACCTGCCTTTGCTTTCCTTCCTCTCCCACCCACCTCCTGCTCCAGGCTGTGTAATAGGAAGTTCTCAGCTGGACTCCCTGAGGAGGAGAAAGGAGGTCGGGAGGGACAAACAGCACAAGGATCCAGAGTATACACGCACAACCTCTTCCTGATCTTCAGACTGGGACCTCCCAGGGATAAGGCCTCCTCCTTTGGGTTTTTTCCCATTCCTTCCCAACCCCACCTTAGCCAGGCTCAGGGCTTGCCGCATAAGGCCAAGAGTTCTCCCCTCTCCTAATGGGTGAAGGAGGTCAAAGGTATAAATTTTCAGTTATAAAATAAGTAAGTCCTGGGGACATAATGTACAGCATAGTGATTATAGTTAATAATACTGTGTTACATATTTTAAAGTAGCTAGGAGAGTGGATCTTGAATGTTCTCATTACAAGAAGAGAAAATTTTTTGTAACTATGTATGGTGAAGGATGGTAACTGGATATATTGTGGTGATCGTTTTATAATATATACAAATATTGAATCATTATATTGTATACCTGAAGCTAATATCATGTGTCAATTATATCTCAGTTTAAAAAAAGAGAGAAAGTCAGCTGCTGTTTTCCCCTATATTCCATTAAAATAGCAAAGTACATTGAAAAAAAATTCTCCCCTTCCATCAAGCTGTTGCAAAGATCCTTGGGCATATTGAAGTAAATGGCTAGCCTTAAGATAAAAACTAGGTTGTTCCTTGGGAGCTGGAGTGCATGCCAGAGAGGGGAGGGTGTCAGCAGAAGTCCCACTGAGGCGGACAATGGCAGGAAAGGAAATCACCCAGTTACCGCTTGGGTTTTCTTCCAGGCTGAGTCTGGGTGGGCCTCCCTCGCGCGGATGGGCTGTGCAACTGTTCCCAGAACAGAAGGTAGTATTTCTTCAAATGCTTTTCAAAATACGCTCATAAGTATGTGTGTGTGGGCAAAAGAAAGAGGTTCAGGAAGGATTCAGATCTTAGAGGCCTTGAACACCAGAGCTTGAATTTTTTTCCTAAATGACACGATTGAATTTCAGAAAGCTTTCCTCGGCTGCTCTGTGGATTGGATTAAAGGATCTAAGAGTGGGAAGAGTTAGGAGGCCACTGCGGTGATCCAGGCTGGAATTGATCAGGTCTGACGTGGAGCAGTGGCCAGGGGATGGAGAGGTTAACATTGGCCTTGGATTTGAGGAGGGGAGAGGGGACCAGTAAGCTCTGTGAGGGGAACCAGCAGAAGAGAATGCTCTGGAGCTAATCAGGGTGAGAGACACTTTACCCAAATCTGAGGGAACAAGGGCAAAGACTCTTCCAGAAAATTCACACCTTGGGCTTAGAGAGAGGGCTTGACCAGGGTTCAGCTGATTCGTATGGTACAGGAAGGGAAACTGAGGCAGACTCTCAGGGCACACAGGGTCACAGAAATGGGGGCATTAGGCCCAGTCCTAGATTTCCTGCAGTGGCTGCTCAGTGCCTCCTTATTACCTCTGGAGAAAGGAGTTCCCCATTCCTCCATATCAACCACCCCCACCTGCCCAGGGGTATAGACCAATGAGGAATTATGGCCATGACAAGGCTGCTGGAAGCTCCATGGAGGAAGGGCAGCCCCCCCATGCAGACGTGTAGAGAGATAAATTTGGAATGCACAAGAGTTGCTGGCGGGGGTGGGGGGTTGGACAAGGTTGGAAGGGGCCAGAGCCCCTGGCATCCTGGGAAATAGGGTTGAGGTAGCTTCCAACCCGGTTCCGGCCCCTCCTCCATCTCTCAGACCCAGCTCTTTTTCGTGGCTCCTCTCATTCCAGCCCCTACTCCAACTTCTCACACTTCTGTTTTTGGTGCCAGTGGGGGAAGAGGAAATACTTCTTGGCTTAGAGTCAGGCCCATTGGGTGGCAGCTTCAGAGGCGCACATTTCAGCTGGCTCCCCATCCTTGGAGGTATACAGGCCAGGACTGGGCCATGCTGTTGAACGGTGGGTGAATTCTGGGTGGGAGATTCTAGGCATCTGGATGCAGAGCACCAGGTTCCAGTCCAGTCTTCTAATCTTCCGTGTGACTTCAAGACAATGCCCTCCTCCCTCAGTGCTTCAATTTGTTCATCTGTGCTTTTGTGATTAACAAGGTCAGTGGTAGTAGAGGCCAGACTAGAAACCAGATCACAAGCCAAGGGCCAGTTTGTTGGAATTTGGCCAGACAAGGGCATTCTTTCCTTTGGCCCTGCCCCAGCACACAGTGAGTGCTCAGTGGGCGTGGTGTGCCCCTTCCCCCAACTAGGCTGAAGGAAGACACTGCTGCCTGCCCTCGGTGCCCTTCCACAGGGTACCCCTCCTCCTCCATGTCAGATTACTTAGGCCTTTTAGGTTACTTTATGCCTCTGCATGCCGTCTCACACAGCACACACTGCTTGGTCTCAGGCTGTCCAGTAAAACTTTCTGCAACTATGGAATGTTCTATAATCTCCACTGTCCAATATGTTAGCCACTGGTCACACATGGCTTTAGAACACTTGAAATGTGGCTAGTGTGCCTGAAGAACTGGATTTTAAATTTTGCTCAATTTTAATTAATTTTAAAATTAAAGAAGCCCCATGTGGCTAGTGGTTACCATATTGGACAGCACAGGTTCTAGGCAGAACTTTTCTTTCTTCCTTGTTTAGAATAAGAATTGACAAGTTACCATTTATTGAGTACTCTGCCAATTTTTGCATAAGTGCTTTACCGACACTTCTCACTAATCCTAGATATTCCATTTTAAAGATGAAGAAACCAAGGTTCAAGGGGTTTGGTAAACTGGCTTCAGATTGCACAGAAAGCTGGAGGGCCATTCAAGTGTGAGTTGTGCTCTCCAGCCATTTAGGGAACATTCCAGGGGCCAGGACAGTCACTCCACAGCACATGACTGGGCACCAGAGCTGGGGGAGACTCCTCATCGAGCCTCACGACTGGTAGATGCTCTTGACGAAAAGGAGAGGGAAGCTACTTCCATTTACTCCCCATCTCCTGGGGACCCAGGAGTCCTGGCTCTTGATAGCCCACCTTTAGATATTTTTTCTCTTGCCTTTCTCCTGGCCACAGTCTCCTTTGGGTCACAAACTCAGAATTCAACTGGATATGATGTGCAGAGGTTTGGGAAGAGGGTGTCATAGGCAGGCCCAGAGGAAGCCAGTTGAGCTGGGAGCTGGGGCCGGAAAAAATCCTTGTCTTTTTATTTATTTCTTTTTTTGCTGAGGAAGTTTCACCCTGAGCTACCATCTGTTGCCAATCTTCCTCTTTTTGCTTGAGGAAGATTGGCCCTGAGCTAACGTCTGTGCCAATCTTCCTCTATTTTGCATGTGGGTCGTGGCCACCGCACGGCCGCTGACGAATGGTATAGGTCCACGCCTGGGAACTGAACCCTGGCCGCCAAAGTGCAGCATGCTGAACTTAACCACTAGGCCATGGGGCCGGCCCCCCTTGTCCTTTTTAAGCAAGAAAATAAGATCTAGTATTATAAGAGCTACCTTTTATTGAGCACCTACTTGTGCCAGGCACTTTACATATGTCTGTGCTTATAATTCCCACAACAACCTGGGAGGTAGCATTATTATCACCATTTTACATACCAGGAAACTGAGGCTCTGTGAGGTTAAGCAGCTTGTTAGGGTCACACAGCTTGTAGATGAGTGGTAGAATCAGCACCCGAGATGGGCATCTCTGAGCGCCTCCAAACCTTCATTAGGCCTCTTCACACTGAGAAAATAGCGGGGGGTGGAGGAGTGGGCAAAGGGATGCATTCTCTAAGGGGTGAGGGACTGGCTCTGCTGTCCAACCTGTCCAGGGAAGCTGAGCCCCGTCCTGTCTCCTAACTCCCCACTCTGGCAAGCCACGCCTTCCCCAGACGCAGCTACAAAGTCAGGAAAAACTCACTCTGGCTGAGGTTGCAGTTCTTAGAAAGGGAAAATGGCTGAAATGAATGCCCTTCCCCTGTATGTGTATCTGCAGGTGTCGATGTGCGTGTGTAGCTCGCGCGCTGAAGCACGTCACTCTTGGAATAAGACCGTCGCTCCCTTTTAGGCCACACCCCTGCCCACATGTGCAGGGAGTAGGCAGCTGAGGAATCTTGAAAGGACCGATTATTTCCTACCAGAGTCCCAGGGACATCACCTGGGAGGGGGCCAACTCAACAATCAAAACCTCAAATTTTTTCCCTGGCCCCTCCCTCCAGGCTTACCCAGCCTCAGGGATACTGTGTTCATTCCAGAGATCCAGGCACACACGATGTCTCTCTCTCTTTGTCTCATACACAGACACACACACACTGGTTCTTGAGTTAAGGCACCAAGTCTGGCCTGCATGGCCTTGCAAGTGCTTGCCCATCAGGCCGTGGCCTGGCCCAGGGCTGAGCCCCTGCCTACACAGGTGGGTTAGTGCAGGGTTAGGAGTCTCTTCGCACACCAGGGACAACAATGATGGCTCCATGCTGAGCCCAGTCCTCCTGTCCTCCCACAGGGGACCTCCTGCCTCCTTGTCAGTTGGCCAAGCACCTCCCTCCCTTCTCCCCAGCTCGGGGAGGACCAGGTCAGCCACAGTCCAGGCCAGTGCTGGCAGCTCCGGGCCTGGCTTCCAACACCAAGAACGTGCCCTTTCTAAGTGGGATGAGGGCTATTTTAGGACATTAAGGAGGATCAAGTCCCCACCTCAGAAGGACAAAGATGGCCATGGAGGTTGCCATGGAGGGCATTTTTTCTTCATGCTTTTAAAACCCAACTGTGTGTAGCAGGAAGACAGCCGACCTTCCTTGAGCTCTCACCCCCACCCCAGGGGAGAGTTTTCCCAGACTGGAGTGAGTGTGGAGGGAAAGGGGCTGTTAGGCTTGTGCATTGTTGTGGGCGGTTGCTTCAGCGCCCCCTCCGCTGGCCGTATAGGATCTGGCTCCGGCACATTTACCTTAGCACCCACTTACTGGATGGTACAGAGGTGGGGATTCCTGGGGATACACGGTGTGGATGTGATGGAGGGTTAAAGGCCCGCATAAAGACTGGGGTTAGGGCCGTGGGGTTCCCGGGTTCTGGGCTGGGTCAGGATGTCCAGATAAAGTAGGCGACCTCGTCGAGGTCGACGGGGTAATCAGTGAGCAGCACGGGCGTCTTGTCAAAAAGCTCGCCTTTATAGCTGCGCCACTTGCCCGCCGGCAAGTAGACATCCCGCTCTTGCTTGCCCGGCTCCAGCACCGGCGCCACCAGCAGCGTGTCCCCGATAAGGAACTGCGAGTCGATGCGGTGCGCCGTCTCGTCGCCGGGCGCGATCCACCAGAGGGGGCGCACGATGGGGTCGCCCGTGTCGGTGACCTCACCCGCCAGCTCAAGCAACAGCGGCGCCACGAGCGAGGCCCTCAGCGCCGCGAACTTGTGCGCGATGGCCACCACTTCGGCGTCGTATTGCCAGGGTGGGACCGAGAACTGCATGGCGGGCATGAAGGCGGCCACCTCCAGCCAGCGCACGTAGAGCTCGCGCTCGGGCACACCGCCGCCACCCGCTGTGCGCTCAGGCACCGCGTTGCCACCCACCATATCCGGCAGGATGAACGGGTAGCCCAGCATGCTGACGGTGAGCACGGCGGGGATAAGCGAGCGCAGTCCCAGATCGTAGCCCCACACCGAGTCGCGGTCCACCAGGCGGAAGAAGCACGAGATGTTCTGGGACTGGTAGCCCACGCGCACCTCGGCCAGCGAGAAGAAGGGCAGCGCCATTTCGGTGTAGCGCCGGCTCCAGACGCTGGGGTCGGGCAGCGGCCTGTAGGTGCTGAAGTCCCGCGGCAGATAGCTGACCTCGCCGGCGTCGAACTTGAAAGAGGCCACGGCATAGCGCGAGCGCAGCCGCCGCAGGTGCCCCTGGAACCAGTCGCGGGCCTCGGGGCGAGTGAAGTCGAGCACGGCGCCGATGCCATTCCACCAGCGCACGAGCGCGGGCAGCCGGCCGGTGGGCTCGCGCACGAACAGCTCGCGCTCCACGCCCTCGCCGAAGCACGCCGAGTTGTAGTTGACGAACGGGTGCACCCAGAGCGTGACGCGAAAGCCGGCGTCGCGCAGGCGGCGGAACATGTCGCTGGCGTTGGGGAACTTGGCCTCGTCGAAGTCGAAGTCGCCGTAGGCAGGTGTGTACATGTCGTCGATTGCCAGGTGGCTGCTGTTGAAGCGGTGCTGGCGGATCTGCTGGGCCAAACGCAGCACCTTGTCCTGGTTCACGGCGCGCCCGTACAGCACCCACGTGGACCAGATGGGGTCCCGGAAGGCCTCGGGGGCCGGCACCCTCGACGGCTTGTTGAAATAGCGCCGCACCATGTACTTGTGGATGGAGGTGACGTCTGAGCCGACGCACACGCGGTAGCTGAGCTCCGGCGCCGCGGCGCGGCCGGCGGGCGGCTTGTAGGGCGTGTCGTGGTAGCGCGCCTGCAGCCGCAGCGAGCGCTCGGTGCTGTTCCAGCCCAAATGGAAGGGCACTGAGTCGTTGACCTTGATGGCAGCCGCACGCGACGACAGCCAATAGCGCTCGAGGATGCCTCCGAACGCGGCATTGGAGGAAAAGACGTCACTGGTGACGAAGGGCTGCGGCTCCTGCTGGCCGTCCAGGCGGATGGGCCAGTGCTGCGTCCTCATCTCGGCGCCCCCGTACCAGTGTGCCGCCGCGTCTCCCAGGAACATGGCGTGCTCCACAGCGCGCCCCGGCACCGCCTCCTCCCAGCGCACGCGGTAGCACATGACCGTGTCCTTGGGCCGCACTGTCTGGATGAAGAAGTGCAGAGGGCGCCCGTCGGCCGTGCGCGAGCAGCCGAGCAGGGCGCCGTCGCGGCTGCAGGAGTCGAGGTCCAGCGCGCCCGAGCGGAATGCCAGGCGGAAGACCTGTTCGCCCTTCTGGTTGCGGATGGAGAAGCCGCCGCGGTTGAGGTCCAGCAGCTCGGTTCGCAGGCGTTCCGCCTTGCGTAGAGAAGCGCTGTAGTAGCACCAGGCCACCACCGCGGCCAACACCAGCAGCAGCCCCAGCACCGCGGAGCCCAGCAGCGGCTTCAGCTCTTTGGACGGCTTGGGCTTGGAAGGCGAGAAATTGTCAGGCACGAAGGTGTACATGGCTGCGGCAGCGACGGCCTCGGGACTTTTACGGCCTGTGTGGCTCCCGGGGCGGCGGCGGGGATAGGCCTGGCTCTTCTCGTCAGGCTTCTGGGACATCAGCCCCCAGTTAAGGAAGGCGTGGGCAGTGGGGCCACCCGACAAAGCCCACCTGAACCTGGCCTGCCTGAGTCTAGAAGGGGAAGAGAGAGGTGGAACTGAGCTTTCTCATTCCATAGTATTTCCATTTGCTGCAGCAAAAAAAAGAAGAGGTGTATACTTTGGGAAGGTGTATACCAGGACGTAAGAGCTGGGACGTAAGGTCTTGACTCTGACCAGGACAATCTGTCTGTGTCTTACCCTTCCTTTCTCATGGGCCCCAGTGCTTGCCAAAATTAGTCAGGACTCTGAATGGGGAGGGGCAGATGGTATGCGTCCTCATTCTCCTGGTGGAGGGACAAACCAGACAGGGCTGGGAGCTGTCCATGATCACAGACTAAGTCAGGCCTCCCTGGATCACACAGGGACGCAGAGCAGGCTGAAGAGAAGGGGAGGCATCTGGAGAGAGCCTGGTTTCCCAAAGATGTGGCCATAGTGGGGGAGGGGGAATAAGCCAGCCAGCTCCTTGAGACCTTTAACAGGGCAGTAGGCTGGCTTGCCTGTCCCCGGAGGGGGAGAGGAGAGAGGGGAACAGCTCAGGTAAGGAATGTAATCTTGAATCAGAAGCGCAGTTAAACCTGGAGATTAGAGAAGATACACAAAGCCAGACTCAGTCCTATAGCCTGGTTTGGAGGCAGGCAGGGTCGGGTTGGACGTAAGGGCTGGGGTCAGGAGCCTAGCGTGGGGGCTATGGTGGCTTCTCAGATCCCCCCCCTTTGCCCTCAAACTCCACCCTGTTCTCACCTACCGATCTCCAGGTCCATCTCCCTGCCCACCTTCCTGCTCTGCTCCCTGCAGCACATCTGTGGGCCAGCCACCTCCTGGCTTTCCTCAACCACTTGCCCACTGTCCTGCTGCTCCTGCTCTCGCTTGGGCACTGCCATTTCTCTGAATTACTGCAACACTTCCCATAGGCCTCCCTACTCCCAACTTCTTTCCCCTCAATGCCTTCTGCTCACAGCAGCCATAGTGATCTCTCTAAAGTACTTAACAGACTACCAGAGGGCAGCTCATGACCCCCATAAGGAAGTGCAGAAGTGTAACCTTTGCAATTGAAGCCCAAAACATGGTGTGGTCTTTGTTTTTGTTTTGTTTTCTTTTGGTGAGGAAGATTCACCCTGAGCTAACATCTGTTGCCAATCTTCCTCTTTTTGCTTGAGGAAGATTAGCCCTGAGCTAACATCTGTGCCGGTCTTCCTCTATTTTGTATGTGGGTCACAGCCGTAGCATCGCCACTGATGAGTGGTGTAGGTCTGTGCCCAGGAACTGAACCTGGGCTGCCAAAGCAGAGTGCACTGAACTTAACCACTAGGCCACGGGGCCGGCCCCAGCATGATGTGATCTTATCTGCCTTTCTGATTCCATTTCCAGCCAAGCCTATCCTGTGACTACCAGCTCATTCCTTCTTCAACCTAAATCCTTCAGGCCACCTGCTTTAGGAGATTTCATCCACCCCTCTTGGGCCAGCGTCTCTCCCTCACCTACCAGCTCTCCAGGGATGAGAACCCCCTCCCCCACTACACACATACACTCTCACACACTGTAGGGTAAACATCCAGATATGACTGCAGGGAAACATAGACCTGGGGGGAGGTGTGTGTGTGTGTCCCAATCTGCTGCTCGAGGCCACTGATCCTTCCTCTCTCAGCCCTCAGGGCAGGGTCCAGTAAGGAAATAGCACGAGCCAGGTGCACACACACAGACATACTCACTGCCAGCCAGCTGGCTGCCCACCTGCTCCAGCTGAGGGGAAGGAGACAGGGAGACTGGCAAACAGTAATTAGCCTCCTCCCAGATGCCAGCGTCTAGTCTCTAAGTCCCCAGTGACTTCCTAGGAGATGCCAGAACTGCTCAGGTTTCCCCTCCCCTACCTTTCCCACGAAGAGACTATCAAGAATGCCAGACACAGATCGGAATTTTGATCCCAGGTGTCAGCATACAGCTCCCCACAATGCCCTCCCACCACCACTAGGGAGGTGCTATCTCAGCGCCTCATTCTCTGTGCTCCCTCTCCCCGACTCCCTAAGCTGGTCAGTTCCAGCTGGTCTGGAACAGCCTCTTATTCCCCTCCCAGCCCACCCAACTTAGCTTTCAGAACTCCCCCACCCCACTGTGGACTCACCTTCCTGTAGGTACAGGTTAGAAAAGTCCTCCTGGAAAATGCAGGCAGTGGCCTTTAGCTGATGCTCTCAAGCGAGGCAGAACCCAAAAAGGCCTCAGGTGGCCTAGGCCAGACCTGCTGTGCATTGATAGTCATCATTCGACACAACCAAGGCCCCAGTCTGGGCACTAAGGGAATAGGGGAAAGGCTTCATATCGGAATCAGACAGAGGCCCCTCATCCTCAAAACTTACATACTAAGTCAGCCCATCTCATGACCCCTGGAGGCTTGGAGAGGCTACCAAGGTGACCTCAAAAACCCTTTCCAACACTTAGATTCTGAGAATCTTAATTTTCTAGGATTCCGAGGTTCTTTGATGAAGGACAGGAGCCCTGGGCACCCACTGCATGAGGCATTGGGCTGCTCTCTCCAAAGCCACCACAGCATCCAACCCTAACAATGATGCCGAATGGAGGCATAGCCACGCTCATTTTCCAGCTGGGGAAACAGTGGCCCAAACAGAAAAAGGAACTTGTTTGAAGTCACCCAGTAGCAAGGTTGTCTGAATCCAAAATCCCAGCTTAACTCTCCACAGCATAAGTTTTAGGAGATGGGAGATAATGGTCTGACCGGCTGTCTGGACCCAGCAGAGGAAAGGAGCTTTGTGGCCAAGAGGGTGGGACAGGCTTCCATCAGGTGGGTGTGGGGTGTGGGCATGGTGAGGCCTGTCTTCCCAAGGGCTGCGTGCTCCAGGAAGCCTTCTTGGGGGTGGGAAAGGGGCAATTTTAATGGCATCTGGTACTAGGGCTGTGAGAGAGGAACTGTGGTTCCGGTGTTAACGGTGGCGCTAGAGACCCCTGTAATCTGCCGCCTCCGCCGTCTGGCCAACCGCAGGCTGATGACGGCAGGTGGGGTCTGCCCTAGCCAAGCCTCTCCCCACTTGACGCTCACGCTCAGTCTTGGCTGCCAGCCCCTAGCCGGGTCTGACGGGAAGGGCCCGGCCCGGCCCAACTGAGGGGAAGCTATTCTAAGCTGAGTCGTTTGTCGAACACAATTCCCGGGGGGTGGGGGTGGAAATGTCAAAGGCAACTCGATCCGGCCCATCTCCCTGCCCTGCCCAGCGCCGGGATCCGGCGGAATCGAGTGACTGCGCCGACAGCCTAGAATACTCCACATCCACCCAGCGCTACAGCTACAATGTCCGAAGGGACAGGCTGAGGTCAAGGGGCCGGTCGCACGCTGGGACCCGCGGCCAGAGGAGGGGCCCAGGTGTCCAGGCTCGCGCCACCTACTCATTGGTAGGAGCAAAAGTTCAAGAAGTGTGCTCCCTCAACAACCCCCCAAGTCCTCCCGCTGGGCTCACTCACGGCAGCGACCCCAGAAGTGGGGTGAAGGGAGGCTCCCGCAGATCCCCTCCACGCTAGCGGGAGCTGAGCGGCCACGGCGCGGCGCGGGCGCTGCCTGCCTGGGGACAGCTGAGGCCTCCTCGGGCCCCGCCCTCTGGCTGCTCGGCCACGCCCCGGTCGGTCCGTCTAGCCTCGGGCCTCGGAGTCCAGCCCCGCCTCGGGCGCCCGACCCCTCCTCCCACATTGTCACGCGGACTTGAGGCCCCGCCTCTTGGCCCCCACCGTCCTCCTACTGCTGGGTGCCCGACTCGGGGCATCTCAGGCCGGCCGCGAGCCGGGTGCATCCCGGCTCCGCCCCCACCTGCAGGCCCGCCCCCGCTGGGCAGTAGCTTACCACCTGCGGGCGGGGCTCTGGCCCAGGCCTGCCGGGAAGTGTAGTTCTGGAGGAAGGAGCCTCGTGGGGCTTCTTGCACCTCTCGGCTAAATTCGGGATGTGTCTGAGGAGGAGAGAGACGCAGGGTAAAGGGACAGGGCTGGCCCTTGGCATTCCTTCCCCTCCAGACTTGAGGAGGTGGAGGCCGTCTCGGTACAACGCTGTCACTCGCTCTCCACATGGAAAAAGTTTTCCCATAAGAAAAATGTAGCGGAATTCCGGGAGGATCTCAGCGGCTCAGGGCAGGGCAGATCCAATCAAGGACCCCATGGGGGAGCCTAGTTCCAACAGCCGGGAAGCCCAAGCTGAGAAGACCGGCTTCCGCTCAGTATTTTGCAACCCCCGCCCACCCTCGTAGTGACAGCCGTTAGAAATGCCTGTGCTATGAGGAGGTGGGTGTGCCCCGCCATACCCCTGCCCCAGGAGGAAGTGGGGTGCGAAAATACTGAAGATCCCAGAGATTCCACAACACCCCACCCCTTGCTCCCCGAGGGACGGAGAAGCAGGGCTTTGTTTTTTAATTTGACGTTTTTTGGTGATGAAACTCTCCAAAATGATGTTTTGGACCCTTGGACTTGGGTGGGGAGGGCAGCAGGGGTGTCTGGACATAGGCTTTTTGGGAGCTGTGATGGAGACTCTGGGAGCAGAGCCCAGGAGTTTTGGGTATAGGGATGGGGCTCTGACTGCAGAATGGAGGATTCTGGGTCTACTGAGATGCTGGGGAGAGGGGAGCATCTAGGTTTGGGGGATATGGGGAAAATGTCAGCTGGAGGGCCCTTTTGGGGTGGGAGGTAGACAGGCCCTCCTTGATGGCTAGGTGGACTCGTTAGTTTGGGCTCTGGGGTGGAGAGGAAGAGGACACCAGCTGGACATAAGCTACTGTCATATGTCAGGAGGCCCCTCAGGGACGTCTACTGAGATGATGGGGGTGGGGAGGGCTCAGGGCAGGATGACTTTGAGAAACTGCATCTCAGCTGGGAGGTCTGGCAGAGGCCTGAGTGACTGGTTCGTCACTGCCAGATTCTGCTGGGTAAGGACACAGGAGGCAGCTTTTGGGGTGAAGAGTTTATTGATTGCTCAGCCCCCTTGGCCCAGCCAGCCCAGGCCCTACCAGCAGTGGTAGTCGGGATAGGTCTCAGACACAAACTCAGGGTGGACGACATAGCTGTTTCTGTGGAGGCCACCGGTCTTCTTGAAGTGACTTGTGTCCCATCTGTGGGGAGAGACGGGCCAGCCCTTTTGGACCCTTATACCTCCAATTCCAATTCTCCGAGCTAACCTTATCCCAACATTTTGCCCCTAATACTGACCCTAGGCTCCAACACTGACCTCCTGACCTCAGGTTCTACTGTAACGCCCTCATCTCTTGACTCTAAGCCCCGCTGCCAATGTGGAACCCCTCAATGAGGCCTCCACGCCCTCTCACGGGGTCCTCCAGTTCCTTGCCAGCTTTGAGGTCCCCATGGCACTAGCGCCCCCTGGTGGCACCTTCCAGTCAGTGTATCGTGGCGGACAGTCTCCGCCCCAACTAGTCCCCGAGTCCCTCACCGCGCCCATTGAACAGCCCCCGGGGTCTTGTGCATTTCCATGTGTGCGCGCCAAACTTACCTAAGGTTCGGACATGGGTAGTATGACAGCGGGGGAGTTATAACAGCACACTGCATTCCGGGCCGGTGATCGTAGGGCGATACAGTCCTGCAGGAGGAAGCGGTGGGCAGGCAGGGCTAGGGCCTTTTGATTTCCCCCTACCCAACAACCCAGACCAAGACTCTGAGCGGCGCTTCAGGCGTCAGTCCTACGGCCCCGAGATCCTCCCCTCCGGCCTCCTGGCCCTTCAAGACCTCATCGAAGCATCGTCTTTGGGAAGACACCTGGATCTCCTCCTCCCCGTAAGGCCTCGTTTCTGCCGCGCAGTGGGCCGTGGAGCCGGCTAGGCTCTGGGCAGGGTCGGGCTCCAGTCGTTGAGGACCTAGGAGCGCCCGGATCCTCGCCATGGAACGGCGATTACTCCAGCACTATCGACCAGGCGAGGTTTCTGAGGCCCAGGCACTTTCTCGCTACCCTATGCTCCCCTTTGCCCAGTCTCGCACAGTGAATCAGGTTCTCTGCCTGCGGAGGCGTAGGGGATCTCCATGGGGTTAGGGACAGGGTTCAGGACCCCCTTCGCAGCTCTCTAGACGGACACAGACGCTGGAGCTCTCCGGGCTCGGCCCACCCGGTCCCCGCCCTGGGCAGGGAGAAGGCTGCGCGCTCGGGCCTCAGTGTCCTCGACAGTCACACACGAGGCTGTTTCCCTGCAGAGGTGGTGCGGGACTCCGAGGGCCCCTCTGGGAATGGGGTCACCATTTCCTTGCTCACTTAGTACCTGGCAATGACCCTGCCCATTACTGACAGAGACCCGAGGCCCAGGAAGAGAGGACACTTTTTCGAGGACGCATGGCACCCTGCAGGCTAGAACCTGCGTCTCCGGCACCAGGTGTCCAGGTAGGGGGCGGGGCTGGAGGGCGTGGGAAGGGGATGCGACTTGTGTGCGGGGGTTTCTTTAAAAAAATCCCCCGGCGGGGTCCCCAAAAGAGATGCAAGTCCGCTCAGGCCCTGGGGCCGGAGGGCGGGATGGGCGGCCCAGGAAGGGGGCAGAGCGGGCTGGAGGCTGGGCGCCTCCTGCCTCGCGGCAGGGCCGAGCTGCAAGTGGTGCGGGACGCGGCTCGCAGCCGAGGGGGCGGGGCTGGGATCTGGGGGCGGAGCTTGTCTGGGGGCGGGGCCCGGCTGACAAGCGCGGGGCCCTGCGAACCTTACAGTCGGCAGGTCGGCGCACGGAGGCCGCGGGCGGCGCTCGGTGCAGGGTGCCCCCGTGGCGTAGTAGTCCATCCCGCGCAGACAGTAGTGACGGCCTGAGCAAGGGCTCTCATAACCCTGGAAGGGCAGGCGGCCCGGCAGCGGGTCCACGCACCCGCACCGGGGCGCGATCTGCGGCAGCTGCTGGTTCCGTGACAGCGAGTTCAGCATGTTCACCACCACATTGTGCTCTGCGCCCGCGGACCCCGAGCCCGGGAGACCCAGACAGTCACAAGAATGGGGACAGACAGGAAGACATGGAGACAAAAACAGGGACAGTCAGAGACAGGGTTACACCCTGTCCAGGACCCTCGGCCTCCGCCCCCGTCCCCCACGTCCCCATCCCGCCATCCTTCTGGCTTCCCCTACCCGTTCGGCTCCAACCCCCCACCACCCGTTACCGTAGGCATTGAGTCGCTCTGGCTTAGGAGGGTACTCCAAGGGCATTCCTCGAACTGCTGTCTCCATCCCGGCCTCCTGGAAGTGGCACACACGCTACCTCAAGCTCTGGCCGAGAAGAATTCCTCCTTTTGAGGGTCCTCCCAGAACACCCAGACCAGTGCCAGGCTGCGCCTTCTCCCGCCCTCCGGATGCTCCCTACTCCCCCAGGCTCTGGGTGTTTGGGGTTGTCGCCGGGCAACGCGTTTACTCCGCCTACCGGGGGTGGGGGTGGGTAGGGGGAGCTGTAGGTGGACCGGCCAAGACCCGGGCCTGTGACATTTCTGCCTCAGCGTTTGCCTTTGATTTTACTCTTCTTTGTCTCGCTGACTCTAACAGGGGGGTTTCAATATTGCCTGCCCATCAGAATCACCTGGGGAACTTGTGGAAAATTCCGATTCTTGAGGAAGTTCTGATTATAGAGGGTTCAGCCAACCCGAGGTCAGCCACCAGCCTACAGTTAAGAACCCCTGCTCTGCCCTGGGATCCTCTCACTTTCCCTCCTCCCTCCGGCCTGGGGCTGCGCCTGAACTCCTTCCTATTTCCTCTGAAGACTCTCCCACATCTATCTGCACTGTCTCTGGGGGGCCTTGCTCTCCCTCCTTTTGTCACTGCTCACATCACAAAGGAGGGAGGGTGAAGCAGGTGGAGTCAGCCTACCACTGATTCCTTGGCCAGACCATGTGGAAAGGGGCCAGGGGGCAAGCTTCAGGAAGGCAGCACATCAAGGAGAGCACACTAGCCATGTCCCCACAGAGCCTGGACAGAGATGAGGACCCAGGGGACCCAACCCCTTCCATTGCTCTGCTCCTGGGCTCCCTTGTCTCCTAGAAAATACAAACCCCAGTTTCACAGATGGGGAAGAGCCCTGGAGCATTGTTGCTAGGAAAGAGATGAGGAACTCATGGTGAAATATAGTCACTGTGGTTTGGGAGATGGAGGGGTGTGTGTTCCAGACCCCATCTGTGCTGGGCACAGTAGATACCTTAGGCAGCCGAGGAAGGCATGTGGCATATTTGTTCCAGCCAGTGTAGTTGTAAGGTCCCATCCTCCGTGTGTTATACCGGTTACTGCACAGGTAGTTTGGGGTACATTTGTCTGCTTGACCATAGGGGTAGAGACATAAGACAGTGTTATTCCTTGCTCTACCCCAGGATCTGAGACTCCTGAGATGTTTCCTCTCTCACAGATGTTTCCCCCAGCACAAAGCTGGGCTCTCCCTGATCCCCTTCAGGCCAGCCAAGCCCAGCTTGGCCCTACACTTACCTTAGACACTGAGACAAGCCCATTTCCCGCCTAAGGCTAGCCTTCAAGTGGGGTCTGGATCCTTTGAGTTGATACTTTGCATCCTGGCACCACCCTCTCTGAGTCAGCCAATGTGGAAATGGGGCCTCCTCCCAGTTCCTCCCTCTCTCTCATCTTCCACATCCAGGCTCCAAAACGTGCTTATCCTGCCTCCTTAAAATCGCTTGAATCTCTCCCCTCTTCCAGTCCTCCATGATCTCAGCCCTGAATCTCCGTAGTGCCTTAACCAGGAGACGATATAATGTCGTGGTTAGTAGAATGGACTCTGCAGACAGACAGCCAGGGTTCAAATTTCAGCTCTGTGAGATATTAGCTGTGTGTGACCTTGACTGAGTTAATTAATTTCACTGTGTCTCAGTTTCCTCAATTTTAAAATGGGAATAATAGTACTATCTACCTTACAGGGTTGTTGTAAGATTTAAATGAGTTAATATATGTAAAACCCTTAGAGCAATGCCTGACCCATAGAAAACTATTATTATTATTAGCCTACTGGTCTCCCTACCTCATTTTGAAATCCTACAGTCCAATCTCTACATAGAAGCTGTGGCACTTTTTCACAAATGAAAATCTGACCAAGACATTTCCCTCCTTAAAACTCTCCAAAGCCCCACCCATCCAGTCACCCAAGTCTGTCCTACGAGGCCCTTGTGATCAGTCTGAAAGAACACACAGGAGAGACATCAGGAAAGGAGGTCTAGGAGCCCGAGAGAATGAGCAGGTGTAGGTGGGGGGCAGGCTGTTGGGTTTGGAGTTCTGGGTTGGTGGGTTGGACACACTGAGTTTGAGGTGTTTGGGGACATTCAGGTAAAGATGACCATAATCAGATGAAGGAGAGTGGAATTCTGGTAAGAGGTCAAAGTTAGGAATAAAGACTTGGAGTTGTCAGTAATTAAAGACAGGGTTAGATAAAATAGTCTCAGGAGAGGAGTAAGGAGAGAAGAGGGCTCAGATTACCATCATGAGGACCCCACGTTTCCAGAATGGGTGGACAAGAGACCCAGGAAACTGAGGCGTGAGAGAAGCTGAGGAAGGAAGGAGTTTCCAGAAGTAGAGACTGGTCCAAGAGTGAAATGCATGGGGTTGGTCTCATAGGTAAAGTTCAAAGTGTCCCTTGGACGTGGTAATGAGAACCCCCAAGAGCGCTTTTTATGTATGAGTGTAGGAGAAGCAGACTCCCAATTCCAAATCGATGAAGATTTATCATCAATTCACTCAGCAGATACTTATGAAGCCTGGTGCTGTTCTAAATGGAGGGGGCACAGCTGTGAATAAGACAAGGCTCTCTGCTCATTTGGAGACAGATGATAAGTACCTAACCAAATGGGAAAGATAATGTCTCGTAAAGTGTAAGGAGCGAGGAAGTAGAGACAGTTGAGTGTAGACTATGTTTCCAAGAATCTTGGCTGTGAAGGGGAGGAGCAAGAGAGAATTTTTAGGCAGGAAATGATTTAAAAAGGCTTCCAAGTTGAGGGGAGGGAGGTGTGGTGGGGCAGAGGGATGCAGGGGAGATGGGGAAGCTGATGGAACAGGGTCACTAAGAAGAGGGGAGGAGATGGCACCCGGAATACACTTGGAGGGAGTTTTCTGGAGGTTAATACTCCCCCATCTCTCTAGGGATAAGACCCAGGCCTCTTCCAGTTCCTTGGTGCAGAAAGGGAGTTCCCAAAAGGCAGGGTCTGGATCTCCTCCTCCAGGGTCAGTGTCAGGGTCAGGATCAGGTAAGGTGGTTGGGAGTCAAGCTAGAGTGGAAGTGATTAGAGAAGCAGCCCAGGTCATGAATGGGGATAAGGTTGATATAGGATCAGGGTGGAGGTCAGGATCCAAGGTGGATTCAGGTTAAGGGTCATTGTTGGGTGTCACTGAATGGGGTCAGAGTTGGGTAAGGGGAGGCCCTACCTTCCTCTTGAGAGAGCCAGTATTTCTCAGGCAAGTAAGGGTGGCCCGGCACAGAACCCTTATAGGTGTAGTCCTGCACAGCACATTTGACCATCTTCCGTAGGGCTTCAGGATCCACATGGCGCTGCGTGGTCTGAGTCAGGCCCTGGGCAAGGGGAGAGTGGAAGAAATGGCTAATGCAGAGACCCCAGCATTGGTGCTGTGCTGGCCCTAGACCCAGCCCTATTGAGAAGCACAGCCCAGGTGGGTCTCCCAAACCCCCTCCCTATGCCAGAGGGATCCCCATGCCAGCCTTGGTTCTCTGCATAGTTCTTTCATTTGGATCACCCTTTCCTCCTGTCTTTCCATCCAAGGCCAGGGCTTGGAGGCAGGCATTTGCCCTCAGCCAGAATAGTTTTCTGGTGTTCTAATTTTTTTCCTTTCCTTGGCTGGGAGCTCCTTAAAAGGGCCAAGCTAGGTGTTCCTGTCCTCTTACTTCCAGACTGTGTGCTGCCTGGGAGCAGGTCCTGGGTCTCCCCCAACAGAGCAACAGGCCCCTGGTACAACCTGGAGCCTCAGGAAAGGCTGGCTGCCCTGGGAGCTGGCTACCTTATGCAGGTGTTTTGGACAGGGAGGCCTCTCTAGGAATCTGGCACGTTGAAGGAGAAGAGTGATGGGCTGGAGGGGCACCTGCTTTAAATCTAGTTTCCTGACTCCAACCTGACCCTGATTCTGCTGTGGTTCTAATCTTGTCACCAGTATTACCCTTGACTCTGACGCTCACTTTGCTCTGGTCCTCTTCTCACCCTAACCTTTTTCCTGATCTTGGTTCAGATCCTGGGCCCCTCTGCTGCTTGGGGTTCGCCTCCTCTTATCCCATCACCCCTGGTTGGGCTCGGTCTGCGGAATCCCAGACCAAGGCCTCCCTTTGGGGCCCCCTTGTCCCCAGCTGAGGGCAGAATGCCAAGTTAGTTGTTGGCCCATAGGTCTCTGCAAGCAGCTGAGTGGCAGGGGTGGGACACCCAGCAAAGTCAGACACCAGAAAGGACTTCCTCATAGAGGGCAGCGAGGTGCTGGGATGGTGACACTGCCACCCACAGTTCCCCCTTGTGATCTAAAGAGCAGAGGCTTCTCTTAGCCAGGAATGAGACCTTGCTGCTCCTAGTGCTCCTACCGCCCTGAAAACCCCTCAGCTGAGGGGCTTCTTGGATCCTCTGTGCCCAGCTGATGTTCTGTTCTGTGGGCAGATCCTGCACAGTCATAGTCTGTATTGGCAGAGGGCCCTATGATTTGGCGCTCCCCTGAGCTTTACACACACACACACACACAGGTCCAGACACACAGATCTACGCACCCTCACAGACACACATACAGACGTACCTCTGTACATACGCACTCAGACATGCACACGCACACATACGCACACACAGATACAAACACAGTTATTTAGAAGAACTCACATCGTTCATTTTTCCATTAGGGGCTTTCCTCAGATATCTGTAATCTTTGATTACCTGCTCATCTTTATGAGTAGGAGACTAAAAAGCTTATTGGAGGCTTTGAGCTGTGGTTGGCTTTGTTAACCATAAGCATCATTGTAGCATGATCTGGCTAGACTATTTTTTCCAAACTCTCTCAGTAATTGCAGGTCCTCCTCTGGGCTGATCAGATCCTTCAGAAGAGACTCCTTCAGTCTTCGGCCTGAGGGTAGTGACCCAGCTGCCAGTGTTCTGAGAGGGGGGCTGCTGGGGGTTTTAGCATTCAGTCTATGGAGGGTCACCTGTTTTCAATATGGTACCCTGCCCTCATCTGGGCCTGGTATCCCCAGTCCTGAGACCCTTGCCAACAAACAGGCCTTCTGACTTTTTCTGAGATCGGGCGGGGAGTCCCCCTGTGGCCTGGAATAGAAGAGGGGATTAGTGGGTTTAACTGCTTCTTAAACAGCAGTTAATAAGTCATCCTTATTTTAGCCCTGGTCCTGTCCCGTGTTCAGTTCCAGAGAAGGCCAGTATTACCAATTCCTGAGCCTTTTGAAAATTCCACAGTTTTAAGTTGAATTATATCTTGTGTTTCCCACTGCTGGCTTTGGATTCAGCTTTCTCAGATCTGCTAAGTCAGTTACTACCTATCTATCATACTTTGCAGCTTCCAAAATTTTGTTGCCGTTGTCCCTTCTTTCTCACTATTCTAGTGAGCTCATGTCTTAAATATCCATTTACTGTAGTTTTAGAGGGGTTTCAGGAGGGAGTCAAAACACGTGTTCAATTTTAACGTGGAGAATTATAGTTCTTTATATATTTTATATACTAATCCTTTGTCAGTTACATGTTGCAAATATCTTCTTTCAGTTTGTGGCTTGTGTCTTCATTTTCTTTGTGGTCTTTTAATGACCAGAAGTTATTAATTTTAACATAGTTGAATTTATTTATTTGTTTGTTAATTTAAATGGAAACTTTTTTTTTTTGATAAGGAAGATTGTTGCTGAGCTAACATCTGTGCCAATCTTCCTCTATTTTGTATGTGGGATGGTTGAACAGTATGTAGGTCTGTGCCTGGGATCCAAATCTGCGACCCCTGGGCCACTGAAGCAGAGCGTGTGAACTTAACCACTACACCACTGGGCTGGCCCCATAGTTAAATTTATTAATCTCTTCTTTCATGTAGTGCTTTTGTGGCTTGTTTAAGAAATCCATCCATACTCTAAAATAATGGAGACAATGTCCTATATTTTCTTTAAAAACTATATAGCTTAAATTTCCATATTTAAATCTTTAATCTGTCAGGAATTGCTTTTTAGATTTGGTGTGAGTTAGGGATCAATTTTATTTTTATCTATATGGATAACCCATTGTCGTATTGAGTAGTCTATCTTCTCCCACGTATTTCTTTTTTTTTTTGAGGAAGGTCAGCCCTGAGCTAACATCTGCCAGTCCTCCTCTTTTTGCTGAGGAAGACTGACCCTGAGCTAACATCCGTGCCCTTCCTCTACTTTGTATGTGGGACGCCTGCCACAGCATGGCTTGATGAGTGGTGCCATGTCTGCACTTGGGATCCGGGCCAGTGAACCCCAGGCCACCAAAGCGGAACCTGCACACTTAACTGCTGTGCCACCGGGCAGGCCCTGCTCACAGATTTCTAATGCCACCCTAAGCCTGGTATATCTTTTCCCATAGGTTTACTTTCATCATCTCTGCTGTATATTGTTTCCATAGATGTGTGGCTCCATTTCTGATCTATTTTATGCCATTAATCAGTTTGTCTATTTATACAGTAATACTATGCTTTATGAATTCTATAGCTTGGTAATAAATATTAATACCTGATTTGGGAAGTCCCCTTCTTCTTCAGGCGTGTTTTAGCTATTTCTTGGGCCCCTGCTCTTCTCTATAAATTTTAGAAATACCTTGTCAAATTCTTCAAAAAATCCTGTTGCAATTTTAATCAGAATTGCATTGAATCTTTATGTTAGTGACTCCTCCTATCCACGGGCATTTTATATCTCTCCATTTTTAAAGTATTTTTAAAATATTCAGTTTTATAATATTATCCATAGTTTTGCACATTGTTAGATTTATTTCTACTTACTTTTATTTTTTGTTGCTAGAATGATATATATATATTTAAATTTCTTCCTAAATATTTGTTGTTGATGTAAAGAAATGTGATTGAATTTTTATGTTATATTCATCCAACTTTCTAAATTCTCTTATTCTAATAATTTGTAGATTTTATATGCACAACTGTATCATCTGTGAATAATGACAGTTTTTTGTTTTATTCCTTTCCTGTCCTTGCATCTTACATGATATCCTTTTCCAATATACAACTCATATGATTTGTTTTCCAATATTTTGGTTGTTTCCTTAAATTTTACAAATTAAAAATCATTAGAATTATTTTCTATAGGCAATGTTTGCTTACATTTATCTCACTAATTTCTTAGGTCACCATTCCTTCTTGCATCTCAGACCTTCCTTTTGTGATCATTTTCCTTTTCCCCAAAGCATATCCTTTAGAATCTTCCTTTATTATAGGTCTGATGATAATAAACATTTTAGTTTTCATTTGCCTGTAAATGTCTTTTTCTTTTGTTCTTGGGAGGAAGATACTTTGAAAATGATTTCTCTCTTTCTGTTTTTTAAGGTCATCTCTCAAGCCAGTGTTGTACTGTTTCACTGTGAGGTACCAAAGTGTGGAATTCCTTCTCTTTATTCTGTATCTGTGGATTCATTTCTTTCAGTAGTTCTGGGCAATTCAGAGCCTTTTTCTCTTTGGATAATGCCTATGTCCTTTCTGCTCTTTCCTTCTGGGACTCCGAGTAGAGGCATGAGGGATCTTCTTTTTCTTTCATATTGCTTGTTTCTTTCATATTTTCTCTCTCTTTGTCTCTGTGGGGCATTCTAGGAAATTTCTTCTGCTCTATCTTTCATTTCACTGACACTCTTCAGCTGTGCCTAGTCTGCTCTTTAACCCATCCACTGAGTTTTTGTTTTAACACATATATTTTTTCATTTCTAAATTTCTATTCAGTTCATTTTTACATTTCTTTGGTCTTTTAAAGATTTGCCTCTTCTTGCTTGCTCATTTTGATGATTTCACATTTTATTTTTAAAAAATTGTAATAATTATTTGTATTTTTTAACTGTTAATTTCAGTATCTGAAGTCCCTGGAGGTTTAAGTCTGTTGTTTGCTGTTTTTGCTGACTCTGTCATGTGGGGGTTTGTTTCCTTTTGTCTCTTTTTGTGAACTCAGATTTGATTGACCTTACTCTGAAGGAGACCTGGAAACCTATGCTGAGGATATTTTCCACCATAGAAGATATACTTTCGTCTCGTGTGTGCGCGCACTGGGAGGGGGCAGGGAGCTGGGGATCATTGAACTTTCTGATTCAGAATGGAATTTACAGGTTTAGTTCCTTCATCTTTCAGCTAGCTTAAGGCTTAAACTTCTGCTTGTGGTGCTGATATTGGCATTTGTCCTCAGGGCAATCCTGTGCTCTAAGTATACTTACCACTCACCTCCATGAAAGTCCAAAACAACATAAAGATTAATTTTTATGCAGGACCTAGTTGTTTCGAAGCAGGAGGGACCTTCAGAGTTTCTAGACCACCATACTGCCAGGAGTAGAAGCCTTGCATTCATTCTTAATCCTATCCCTATCTGGCTTTCACTCCTGCCCACTCAGTGAAGCCAGATTACAAGGGTTACTACATCCAAGAGATCCCTTTCTGTGTGGACAACATTCGACACTGACCTTTGTCTAACAATGCTTTCTTTGTTGTTATCTCTTTGATTTTCCTCCTATCACTCTGTCTCCTTTTATGGCTCTTCTTCCTTTACCTACCCCTTAAATATTGATATTCTCCAAAGTTCTGTCCTTGGCCATTTCTTATGCTTCCTTGGCAATCTCATTCACTCCTATGAGTTCAGCTACCACCTACATGTGACGATTTCAGAATCTATATCTGAAGCCCAAACCTCTTTCCTTTGCTTCAGATAAGTATATCCAACTACCCACCGCACATCTTTTCCTGGAAGTCCTTGAATATTTTCATCCCAAAATGAACCCCAAATCTCTCTCTAATCTGCAGCTCCAAATCTCAGTTGGCAGCACTACCATTTCTCCAGTTGTCAGAGCCCAAAACCCAGGAGTCCTCCTGGTCTCTCCCCTCTTCTTTATGTCCAAATGGTCATGGTGACCAAGATCTGTTGATCTACGTCTTCAAATTCCCTCCTTTTGCACGTAGGAAGCAGCCAGCCACTCTCATATTTTGCTGGGGGAGGGGGATTTAGATTATTACAACTCTTATTACAATAATTTGAAGCATAGATCAAAAGTTTTAAAAATGTACATATCCTTTCTCTCAACAATTTTATGTCTAGAAATTTACCATAAGGGAATTATTGATGTATACAAAGATATTTGTACCAAAATGATTATACTAGCAAAATTTTATAAATAATCTAAATTTCCAATAATGTAAGTTTCCTTAATATATTTTTGTACATTTATAAAATAAAATACTATGTCATTAAAATTATGATAAAATATTTTTTGACACAGGAAAATGTACCTGATGTATGGTTAAATGAAAAAAGCAAGATTCAAAATATTAGCATACATTATGACACCATTTTCATGAACAATAATATTTGCTTCCTAAAAGGGCATATGATCTTTCGGTAGTGAGATTGTAGGCCTTTCTTCTTTGTACTTCTTTGAGTTATCCTCATTTCCTGCACTGAGCATATATGTATTTTGTAATTATAATAATTGTTTTTAAAATTCTCTCCTATTGAACAAATTCCCCTGTTCACTGCCACGGTCTCTCCTTACCTCCCACCCACATCCTCCTCTTCACCACCTCACGGGGCTTCCTGCCCTCAGCCTCAGCCCCTCCAGTCTCCTGCTACTGTGGCCAGAGTGGTGTAATTCAATACAACCCTCACATTCCCAGGTTCACACACCTGGAGCATTATGTCGTGTTCTCAGCACAGCCTGAGGTTCCTCGTGGTCTGCAGGCTCCTCTCTTACCGTACGTAGGGCTAACCTCTTGGTCTGCTCCAGCGGTTCTCACTTCCCGGTGGGTCCCTACCCGCAGTCTGCCCATTCTCCCGGCTCTTTTCTGCTGGAAGCCTCCTCCCCTGAATCTCTCAGTAGATCTGCCATTCAAGGCCCGGGAGTGCTCCCCTCTTTCCGGCTCTTGACCAGCATGTGCCTCTGTGGGCGCATGTTCCATACCGGGCAACTCTACTTGGTCCACTTGTTTGCTGAGAGCTCCTCAAAGGCAGGGCCTGACCCTCCATTGTATCTGCACTGTGCCTGGCACATGTAGATACTCAGCAAAGTTCTGTTGGATGGTACTCCCAGATAAATTCCCTTAGGCAGAGTCACAATTAGACTCACAGATCTTCCCTCTGCTTTGTGAAAGCTCTACAGGCTTGCTTGGCCAACTGTCTTCAAGTACAGACACACAGATGCAAGGAGACGGTGATATGCATGCATAACTACATGCCTATAGGACATTTTCTGGCATATCCCACAGGCGGCCTCAAGGCTTTTGCACTTTCTGATCATTCTGCCTGGAACCCTATTCTTTCAGCTCTTCACATGGCTAGTTCTCTCTCACCTTTCCAGTCTCAGCTCAACGTCACCTTGAGAGAGAGGTCTTCCAAGACCTAAGCAGCTCTCCCTCGTTACTTTCCATTTACATTACCCTGTTTATTTCCTTCATAGCATTTTGGAAAATTGTAAAACTCATATTTCTTGATTATCATCTATCTCTCTCCACCTCCTACTGGGGTGAAGTAGGAGGGTACCATGAGGGCAGAATCTTGTACTATTTTATGTATCATTATAAATTCCATGCCTTTGCAAATGAATGAAACACACACACACAGACACACACCCACAAAGCTACAAATAATTACAAACACACAACAACAACCACACACTGGCAGTCATCTGGACATGCATGGCCATACACTCTGGCCTGCCCCCCACCCCCAACCTCCACTTACCGGGGTCACAAATTTGTTGGCTTCCCAGGCCCACAGAGGTGGGTCCTTATAGACCTCCTTGATGGAGGTAGGAGCCCTGTAGGAGTCACTGTAGGTGCTGATTGGGGTCTTGGTCTTGCGGGAGAAGAGGAACATGGTGGGGTCTAGGGGATGCCGTGGTGGGCTCTACCTACCAAGGGCTCCTGCAAGACATCAGTGACCACCCCTCTCCCAGACAGCCCACACCTCCCGCCTGGCAGGTGCCCCTAGTTGCTGTGACCCCTTGTGGAGGATCTCTCAGCTTTTCTCCCCGACAGCCTTCCTGCTCTTACCCCACCCTGCTTCCCCCTCCAGGATGGGCACTGCCCATTATGATATCACCTAGCTCAGCCACCATCCCTGGGGAGGTGAGGAGGGCCTATTCCCTCCCTACCCCCAGCCTCTTCCCCTCCCAATTTCCAAGAGTTCAGAGGGCCCCTGGAGATCTTCTAGGCCAAGCTTCTCACTTTGATGAAGAGAAACGGAGGTTCCGAGGGGTCAAGTGACTCGCCCAGGGTCATGCAGGGGTCAGCGGACAGCCTGGTAACCCACAGGTGGAGGCAGAACGAAATGTACGTTCAGAGGATCGGTTCTCTCCCCTTCCCAGCCCACCTGCCCCTTGCCCACACCCCAGGTAGGGAGCTGAGGCTGGCTTGTTTGATGCTTTTAATATCATTATTTGTGTTACACGATACACAACCAAGGATGATGGTCAATACTGCGATGGAAATGTTAAAAAAAAAAATATTATACACGGCTCATGTCTTCCACACACCTTCCTGGAAATAAATTAGTGAGCGCGGAGAAACCTGGCTGGGTGACAGCCAGAGCTGAGGGTAGAGGGAGTGTTAAGGCAGTATCTACAAGGGGGAAGTGTGGCAGGGGGCAAGCTAAGGCCTTGATTCCTCCCCTCCAACCTCCCAGACAGGGAAGGAGGGAACCACGCACTCTCCCTAGACTCCGAAGTTGCTGGCCGCCAGCTCCCTCTCTCTCTCCACCGCTCCTACACTGCCTACGCTGCCTCAGTCAGAAGAAGCCGTTGCCTGCCAGGGAACTAGGAATATCCTGTAGGGAGGGAGCTTTTCCCTGGTTCCTCAGGGCCAGAGAGGTTGAGCAGTAGGCCAGAGTCACACAGCAAGTCAGTAGCAAAGGCAGCAGTCTAAATGAGCCCTGGTGGAGGCCCTGCCCAGAAAAGAAGAGGTACCCATGTTCTAGAAGGGTGAGTCAAGGGGCCCAGAGTGGTAGTGGTGGTAGGAGGAGGCTTGGCTCTGGGGCCCAGACAACAAGCGGTGGGGATGCTGACCAGGGTGGGAGAGATGGGCTCAGATGGGGGCCAGCATGGGCCTTGTGGGCCCTGCAGGTGCCTTGTCTGTCCTTGCCTCCTGTTGGCATTTTCTCATCGTCAAGGCAGGTTTCCTGCACTTGAGGAGGTAGGGATGGGTTGGAGGGGCTGAGGGAGCAGAGCGGCACCTCAGCACTTTGGAGCTGGCAGCCCCAGGGTGTGGTGCAGGGAGGGGTGCTACCCTCCCTCAGCCAGCAGCCTTACTCTGTCTTCTCACTGCCCTCTCCCCTTTCTAGCTCCCACCCCCAGGAACAGCCAGCAGGGACTGGACTGTGGGTGTGTCCTTTGCATGCCTGCAGGGTGTGAGTGGCACAGATGAGTGTGGATACACCAGCATGTGTGGTGTAAGCATGGGGGAATGGGGAGTGTACACCCTGGCCCTGGGATATGTGGCTTGTGGGGCAGAGACCTGAGCAGTCTTAGGCTATCTGTGCTTTTGTTTTTCTTCACATGGGGGCAGGTCTATATTTCCCAGTCCCAGGGGAGCGCCTTGGTCACTTCTTCCCTCTTGATTTTCATCTTCGGCTTTTCTGGCACCCCTTCCCCCAACCAGCAACAGCAGCAGAAGCAACAGTACACACATTCTGACTCACAGACACCCCATACTGCTACACACACAATAGATACCCCTATACACACACATTCACAGACACACGTATTCCCAAATATATCTACACGAGCTCAGACACACACAGGTCCCGTAGGAACTTCCCCTCTCCTTTCCACACAGACATACGACTTAGGGAGCCCCTAGTACTCAAAGACACACAGAGACCTCCTGCACATCTCCACAGAAATTCCTGTGAAGAAATTCCTTCAGGTTTGAAAGGACCTTAAAAATAATTTCAGACACTGCTCATTTTACAGTGGAGGAAACCGAAGCCTGGAGAACACAAGTGGCTTGTTGACGATCCCAGGGAGACGCCAGAGCTAGGACCGGAACCCAGGCTTCTGACTCGAAGTCCAGGGCTCTTGTCCACTGCACTGCTGAGCAGCCTCTCACACTGTTAACAGACCACACAGTCACTTCCCCACCAGGGACACTCACACCCGTGACAGAAACAGACATCTGGAGAGACAGAGACACACCCTGACAGCCTCAGGCACACACACCTTCTGCCAACCTCTCCCTACCACACATGCAGCCACCGTATTCTCCTAAGCTTGCTTCCTGGGAGGTTCTTTCTGGGAAGCAGCATCCGGGATCTTGGGCTGGAGTGAGATGGGAATGGGGCATTCGAGGCCAGCCTTACCTCCTGCTTCCGGCCTGGGACAGAGACGAATGAACACAGCGTGTGAGGGGGCGGAGGTTGGCAGAGAGATGGACGTGTTGGTTAGGGACAGGTGAAGACAGATCATAGCACCCCAAACTCTGGCCTGGCTCTAAAGCCCACCTTACCCTCCCTCGCAACCCAGAGAGCAAGGAACGGGGTGAATGGGGCAAAAAGGAGGAAGAAGGCAGTGATCCGATGGGTGGGGGCGATGTCCTGCTGGGCAGCTTTGCCAGGCTTCCCATCTGGCGATGAGGGGAGACACGCAAATAGGTGCATGGGCCAGCAGGGCGCGCGTGGAGGGGGCTTTGAGGTGCTGGGCCCTGCCCCCTGACTGCCCTGGGCCTTTCTCCCTCCGAGCCCCTTTCCTCGTCAGGCTGGGGCTGGGGGTTTCATGGCTTCGCTGGGGCGGGGCCGAGTCCCTGCTTTCTTATCCCTCCCCCATTCATTACTGTTGGCTTCCCTGCCGTCCAACTCCCCGTCTCCCGCACCGGACTGCAGCTTTGGGGAGGGGGGCAGGGTGCTGGGTGAGGTCCCCCAAGCGACTGAACAAACAGCCCCCACCCCTCCTCAGCCCCCGAGGTGGAGAGAGACCCGGTTTTGGTTTCTCCGGCTCCATGAACACACAGAGGTACACGTCCTACCATAGGAGGAAGCAATGACTGTTACGAGGTTGGCGGCTGTAGGGGGCGCGGGGGCCGGGGGCAGGCGGACGAGCTGGGGTGGGGTGGCCCCTGCCCTGTCCAACCTGGCCCGCGGTGGCCCCGCCCCGGGAGGCCGCAGCGGCCCGCCCGCTACTGAATGTGGCAGGCGGTGGAGGACGTGGCCTGGCAGCACATGCAGGTGGGGTTCACGGACTTGGGGGGGATGAGGTCCAGGTCCTCGTCGTCGGGGATCTCATCTAACCGGTAGCCGTCCTTCAGCAGCTGGATGTTCAAATCTTGATTGATCTGCTGTAGACAAAGGGGAGGGAGGCTCGGGGCGATCCGGAGGCGGGCTGCATCCCCAGGCCATCCGCACCCAGCCTGTCCCATTCCAGGTCTCTCCGGAAACCCCAGGCTTCACCCCTACTCAGGCCCCACCTCAGTTCTGGCCTCTCTTGCTTACACGCACATCCTTGCGAGGCCCCGCCCCACTACAGACCTCACCCCATTCTACCGGCAACTTCCCACCTCAGGTCCTGCCTCTGCTTGGCCTTGTCCCTATTTCAGGCCCGCCCCTATAAGGTGTCCCCTGTATTTCATACCCCATTCTATTTAAGAGCCCTGCTCCAACCCCGGGCCCAAGCCCCGCCCCTAACCATCAAGGCCCCGCCCCACATGCGCTCCGACAGCTTTGCCTATCGCTGCTCTGCGGTGAGATTTGGGCGCGTTGGCCCAGCCCTTCTCCTCGTGGAGAAGGTGTGTCTAGGGCAGAAAGGGATGGGGCCTCACCTCAGCAGAGGAGTAGCCAGAGGAGGAATATCTGGACATGTCAAAGTCATCATCGCTGCGGTGGAGGAAAAAAGACAGAGAAGTGACTCTGGGAAACTAAATAGAAAGCTCCCTGCACACGCTGCCATCAGTCAATACCCCATTCCTCCCCCTTCCTTCCTAATAAACAGCAAGGGCTAAATAAAAACTATGCTTGCTGTGCAAATGCAGTTTTAAGACAGGTTCCCTCGCCCCCCCTCTAAATAAATTGTCACCCTTAACCTCCTTCTAAATAGAGCTGCCACTCCCTTCCCTTCATCCCTCTACCTTTTTATTAGGCCCGAATCATCCTGGCGTGTTGGGTTTTCCCAAAGTCCAGGTGCAGCCAGGTGTGTTTCCAGCAGCAGGGCTCCTCCCTTAGAGGGGGCAGAGCACTAAGCATCGCATCAGAGCCCTTTCTAGGGGCAGCCATAGGATCCGTTGTCCCAGGACAGCAGCACTGTGCCAGTCCCCTCTTCCTCTCTCTGCTCTCCCCCACCTCCATGTAAAAAATTCCATTCCCTGGGGGAGTCACCCTTGGAGAGCACCTGGCTGTCTGAGGAACACCCCAATTCTGACAATATAGCAGGTGTGGGCTGTACAGCCCACTTTATGTTCACATGGTTCCTGTGGCTTGCCCAGCTCTCCCAACATCCCCATACACACCTGTCCGTGTCAAGGGCTACCAGTGGCTTCTCGTCTGGGCTCTGGTCAAGCGAGGAGTAGCCTTTATTGGGGACGACCAGCCTGGGTGGAGAATTTGGGGGATTGGATTGGCAACTGGAGCACACAAGCCTGGCAAGGAACTGGGTGGGGCCCTGACATCCCCCACCTCCCACCCCTTGGATCCTGTTGAGACTCTCCTCTCACAGAGGAGCTGGGCCTGAGGAAGGAGGAAAGAGGAGAGGCTCAGGACCAGCAGAGATAGCTGCTGACTGGCAGGGTCCAGGCAGGGCAGGCAGTCTCTACCTTGTCCGGGCCATGACATTGTTCTTCTTGGGTTGCTGGTTGACGGGGCTACCCATGCTGCCATTCTTCAGGGATCCCTTCCGGGCCAGCTCCCGCTGCTTCTCTGCAGGGGAACATGGGAAGGAAGCTGTGTCCTGCCCCCAGGGCAACCCTACCTTACTGCTCAGGCAGCTTGGGCTGGGCCTTCATTGTGAAACCCCTTGCTTTCCTAGGAACTGAGGCAGGGATCCCAACTCCAGGCCCTCCTGCTTGGTGGAGACAGTAATTGGCCCTGCACAACCCAAGGCAGATGGTGAGGGGCAACAGGAGGAGGCTGACGCCTGTCTATCAGGAGCTACGTGTACTCCCATGTGGGGCAGTCAGTCTGTGCTTGATGCCAGAGAAAGGCTGGAGAGGGAGAGATGGCGCAGAAGGATGGAGCAGTCAGGACTTCCTGCAGGTGACAACTTGAGCTGGAGAGAGGCAGGCATTCTAGGAAGGAGGGGTAGTGTATATAAAAATGTTTTTAGAGGGGCGAGCTCCGTGGCCTAGTTGTTGAATTCAGTGTACTCCACTTTGGGAGCCCAGGTTCGGTTCCTGGGCACGGACCTACACCACTTGTTGGCAGCCATGCTGTGGCGGTGACCTATATACAAAATAGAGGAAGATTGGCATAGATGTTAGCTCAGGGCGAATCTTCCTCAAGCACAAAGAGGAAGTTTGGTGACAGATGTTAGTTCAGGGTGAATTTTCCTCAGCAAAAAAAGGAAAAAAACGTGTTAAGAAATGAGTATAATGTGTGGATCTGGATGGGATGGAGGGGTGAAGATGGAGTCAAGTTGGAAAAGTAGGATACATTTATTTGGTCGTTCATTTATTCAACAAACATCTGTGTCACCAGTCATGTCTCAGGTCCTGTGCTAAGGGGCTGGGGGCTCCCCCTGATTACAAACCTAGAGCATGAAGGCTTTGAGTTTGGGATTAATGCAGAAGGAAAAGGAGCCACTGAAGGTTGTGGAGTGGGAGAGGCAGAATGGGGCTGGCAGTGTAAAGGGCAGGAGGCTGGGGGAGCCCTTCTGGCTGTACTTCTGACTCTTCTGCCAGCTTCTGAGTTCTCTAAGGCTCCAGAGCCTCCCAGATTCATGGCACTGGCCACCAGGTAGCCCACTGCCTCATGTGTGGCACTGTTTCCAGTAGCCATAGCTGTCTGGATCCTGGAGGGAGCCCATCCACCCTTTCCTACTCATCTCTAGTAAAGCCCAGAGGTAGGAAAAGGACTGTTGGTGGAGAGCGATGCTACGGGAAAGCTCTCATAAAATAATCACGAGCTCCAGACAGGAAGGGCAGGGTGGGCATTTCCAGCTACTGTGACCCAGGCCTCCATCTCCCAGTCTCTGCCTCTCTTTCTTTGCCACTGCTCATCTGACTCCAGTTTTTTCCCAGCCCCTTTCCAGCAGGCAGCAGCTGCCATTACCACTCCAAGCCTCTAGGGGGTGCAATTTGCCTTAAAGTTCCTGGTGGTGATTTTCTTGACAGCAACAGGAACAAGGTTGGGAATTTTCATGAGGAGCTTTGGTGGTAAAGTAATGGGGACGAAAAAAGTGTTGCTTTAAAAGCATATTGGAATTGTTTAAAATAGTGAAAAATGCAAACAATAAACTGGAAAAGCCAAACTACAAACTACTATGCAACCACTTAAAAGAACGAAGTTGTTCCCTCTATACTCATATTGGAAGGGATTCCAAGACATTAAGTGGAAAATGAAAACAAAAACAAAAAAGTTGCAGAAAATGTGCACAGTGTGATACCACTTATGTTAAAACACAAAATAAGGGCCGGCCCCGTGGCCGAGCGGTTAACTTTGCGCGCTCAGCTGCGGAGCCCCAGGGTTTCGCCGGTTCGGATCCTAGGGCAGACAGGGCACCGCTCATCAGGCCACGTTGAGGCGGTGTCCCACATGCCACAACTAGAAGGACCTGCAACTAAGATATACAACTATGTACCGGGGGGATTTGGGGAGATAAAGCAAAAAAAAAAAAAAAAAAAAAAAAACCCACAAAATAAAACTAGAAAAACCAAAAAAGCTTGGAATGATTATTTCTGGGGAGGAGAACATGTGGGGGAGAGTAAAGGAGAAGTTATACTTGCTAAAATACTTGTATTGCTAAATTAAACAAAAACAACCAAACAAAACTGAGTGCAGTTTGAGTCTGGTGTCTTGGGAAGATGAACAAATTTCACTGAGAGAGCTGCTCTCTTGTTTAGAAAAATAGCCTGAGGGGCTCCCTGGATGTGGTCTGGAAGGAGAGGAGCAAGGCAAAAAAAAAAAAAAAAAAAAAAAGCTGAGTAAAAGAACAGGTCTCTGAAAAGGAGTCCTGGCAGCTGCAGAGGGAGAAGGTTTCAGAATAGATGGGAAGGGCTCTTAGGACGAGGAGGCGTCCAGTATTTGGTGGGCAGCTGGAGCCTGAGAGAAAGATGGACAGGAGGGTGGCAGGGAAGACAGAGGAGTTTGAAGGCTAATGGTGACTTGTATTTAATTGTAAACTCTTTCCTGGATGCACTGTGTTGTAACTTCTCGTCATGAAACCAAATTTTTAGTAGAAGTCTGTTATGGTCAGCAGCCTTGGGTGAGTGAAACTTTGGCCCCTGAAGGGAAGGGCAGTGTTCACGGGGTGAGGTGAGAACAGCACTGCAGGAGCGAGGGGCAATGGTCGGGAGCCAGGGGCTTTAAAGGAGCAAACACGGATGTTGGAGTGGACATGAGATAAACTCCCAAGGAGAGGTGAGCCCGCAAAGGGGGCAGGTATTTGGGGTTACTAAGAAACAAAGGGAAAGCTCCCTCAAACGAGCCAACCAGGCCCTGAGACCTCCAGACAGGCTGAGGTAGGAATGGGGAGAGGGGCTCAGCTTCTGGGCTTTGATCCTCATTCCTTTCTACTCTCAGACATAGCAAGTGACACCCACCTCGAAGACAGCTTCCTCTTGGTCTGGTCCAGTGTTTGATGGCACTTCCAGCCCTCTCTCTGGGGTTCCATCCTGCTATCTCTGCAGCTACCCCTGGCATCTCTAGAGCCTTCTTGGCCTCAGAGATGCCTCCTAGAGTTCTGGGCCCTGCAGAGAACTGTTACTTCCCTCCTTGCCTTGCAGGAGATAAGGTGCTTGGCAGTGCCAATGGCTTGGTGGCTTGAGTCTTGGAATTACCTAGCCTGAGTTGGTTTATTTGTGGCACCTCATTGCAGACCCAGCCCAGAGCACCTTGTCCACTCCCCACATCTCCCTCACCCCCCAGACACACTCACCCAGCTTCACTTGGAGCGGGGATGGTTTGTAATTCATGGCAACTGACTCACCCTCCCGGGCGCCACAGTCTCCGTCTGAGATGGAGGCGGCGGCTGGGTCCTGTGAGGAGAAAGCACAGACGGAGCTGTTAGGAAGTGAACATGGCAGGCTGCTCTCAGCCCTGAAGCTGGCCATGTCACCTGTCCTCTGGGCCTCTGGGGGTATTCGCCCCTGGCAGCAGGCAGGAGATTCAGAGAGGGAGGGGCAGACCCACCCACCCTGGGAAGAAGACCCTGAATTGGGTAGAAGAGCCAAGAATTGTGGCCCCACTTACACCCACCTGGGTGTCTGTCTTCAAAGTCTTGTGCAACCCAGCCTTCCCCCAAAAGCCCACTTCAATTCCTTAAACCCACAGGACGTCCTTCTCCAACGTCCCATACTAGTTGCCCTGCTCCTAAGGGCCCTTCCTGTGCACTAGCTGCCCTGCTCTAAGGGCCCTTC